>NW_027102666.1:0-293240 GCF_036373705.1 Amia ocellicauda
AAAATCACTGTAAAAGCGCTAGTTATTTTTGATCTTTATGCTTATTTTCTAGGCTCAGGTTGTTTTTTAGCGCTTATAAAGGCCTGAAATATTCTTAGTGGTTGTTGACTATAGGTCTTGATGCTTAAAAATGTTTTTTTGAGAGACCAAAAGGTTCTAATAAAAGTTTAGAGTAGAGAGGAGAGAGATCGTCTCCATCTTGGTTTCTATTTGAAATTTGATGCAGTGTCATTTTATTGGTTGGTTTTGATATGTTAATTGGTAACAGGGCGGCACAAAGGCCAGACCAGAACAATGCCTTACAAGCAGATCCGGCATGTGGCCATCAGTATAAGTATGAAGGTCTGGTCTTCAGCTCGACAGACTCATACTGACCTTTCGATTTAAGACTAAAGATCAACAATGTCCGGAAACAACATCAGCGACTTCGATTTAAACGAGTTTTTAGGCAAGTCTTCAGATTATTTTTATTGACTCAGAGCGTGTTGTGTGCATGTATTGTAAATAAGGCTATAACATCTGTTTTAAGTTCTGTAAAATTATTTTTCAGCCAGTCAACAGCAGTTATTTCCCAACGCTGAGGAGATAATCTGGAACAACGACGGTAAGATTTTTGTGTTTGCGCTCATGGGTTCTTATGTATGGGTGTGTGTGGTTTTGAAGAGGCTCATTAGAGTTATGAAAACGTTTTAATATATATTAATGCCGGTCTCTTTAATTACACAGATACTATCGAAAGGCCTGTGATTAATGTCTCCGAGGATCGACCAAGAGAAGTGGTTGTCCCTAGACAGGCTGTCTGCCGACCGGGTAAGAACTAAACCCCTGTTTGTTTGTATAACGTTTCTGTAAGATGTTTGAGTCCAGTTTTGTTAATTTTAAAAAATTATCCTGTCTAACAGTATTAAGAAACGTGGTTCGAGACAACGAAAGGCCTTCCACATCGAGGGCTTGTTTCGTTTTACCTACTAGAACAGTAACCTTTCAAGAATCTGAAAGGCCGTCAGCCCCGGTATCTGATAGCTGTGAGTATATATCTGCAGCCTGTAAGAGGTTAAAGCTTTTTATAAAGCGGTGTGGTTAAAGGTTAAACATGTCTCTTACCTTCACAGCGGTGCAAAAAGCTAAACCAGCCAAAAAAAATAAGAAACGATTATTCTGTGGAGGTAAGTAAGATCTTTCAAACTTTAATGTTTTTAAAAGGGCTTTGTTTGCCCGTTGAGGGCTAATATTTAAGCGATTTAAGCGTTTCCTGTAGGGCGGGGGGTTCTGGGAAAGATCTTTAGAAGTCCGGACAGGTCTAGGCTTGTTTCTGGGGAACGTGTTTAGAAATGACCGATTGCCGTACCGTCTGGTTAGGAAGTAAAGCCGTCCGAAAGGGTTTAGTAAGTTGTTTGACTTATCTCCCGCTATTATACTTCTGTTTTAAAGTGGTTGTAGGAAAAGGCTTGAAGGTGTTCATTGTATTTAATATTTAAACAGATCGTGAAAACGTTTGTGAAACAGGAAGTCCCGGGATCAGGAATCGTTTACACTTGGAAGGTTCGTTTAAAAATGAAATGTTGTTGTGTGTGTGTGTGTTTTATTAACAATATTACAGTTTTTAAAGAAACATTTAAGAAACAGTTTATTTACAGTTTATTTACAGCGGCTTCTCTGTTTTACATTTATTATCAAGTCCTAATAAATATATTGTCTGTAAATAATATTGCGTTGTATTGAATGTCTAAGGCTATTTTCAAAGGTCTAAAAAAGCTAAAGGTTTTGAATGTCCTGGACATGTTGTTTTAAGTTTGATTTCTGTCGCCGTTTAAAGATGTAAATGTAATGTATATTTTTATTCTTCCCAAGACTCTTGGGATAGTCATTCTGTGGATGAGCTATTGAGAACAATTACCCCGTCTAAGTGGGATCAAACATCTTCCCCGGTGAGATCACCAAGAGGATCCCCCACGGTGGTCATGGAGACCCCCCAACATCTACTCAGGCCACAGCCTTCTGGGGGTAATTCAACACCCCAGATTCAGCCCGCCGCATTGTCGGGCGGAACAAATACAGGCATCCAACAACCTCATGGGTCGCCGTCAGTCAGGGCTGACACATCACCCAACGACGGCCTGGTTTCAACATCGTTCCCCCAGACCCATTTCTTGGCTACAGAAACGCGGAACAGTACCCCGCGCTTGGCCAGGGTGTCACCGCAAGGGCCTTCTTGGTCTCCGTCCATGAGTATACGCTCGCTCCCTGCCTCCTTCGACCGAGATTTACCGGAGCGACCATCCTTTGAAGCTGAGCCAGGCCACCAGCCCCCGGAGCTACTTCCTGAAGGTCAGCATGAGTTGCTACATACTTTGTTACAAAATCAAAGACTTGTGTTAGTGGGGCAAAACCTGGTGATAGAGAGCCAAAACACCCTTATTAATACCCTTACTAACGAATTGTACAGTATTTAATGTTATAATAGACACAAAACGCCTTACTATTGTGGGTTGTTGGAAAAATAAAAAATAAATTAAAAAATGTCCTGACTTGGTAAAAGAACTCACAAACTAAAGGATTATGAACAAGCTAGGGCCCCAAAAAGACCTTCCCGAGAGAACATCCCCGGCCCTGTTGTGAACTCCTCTGATGTCCCAATGAACCTGGAACTATTACAAATGATAAATGATGTAAATAACCCCCAAATACCACCGATAGAATGTGAATTAACAGACTTACCGGTGAACCCCGACCTGTTACAGATGGTCAATGATCTAAATAACCACCTCCCACCGGTAGCGCTTATAGAGGCTCACCCCCTAGTTCACCCCGATTTGTTTGAAATGGTGGAGGCTTTGGAGGAGCTACCCCGACCAAATTCTGCCCCTATTATAAATGATTTGAGACAATTAGAACACAGGATGGCGGCAGAAGCAGCCATCACTATAGAGGAGGGTCTTGACATTAACCGGTTGGATATCTTTGAAGGACTTTTACAGGCTTTAAATGAGCCTCCTCAAAAAGGGGGTTTTGTAGATGTCAGCAGTGGGGGTGTTCGGAATGTGGAGGGTTCTGAGACTGATAAGGCTGTGGAGGACATGCTCTGTGAGAATGTAGGGGGTGAAGGCTTTGTTCAAAATGATGATGTGTCCAAGAGTACCAGTGATCCCGTGATTATAGATAGACCGGCCTATAACAATTTTGAAATGATTCAGCGTTTTAATTTTGCAGAACTTTTAAATTGTGACAATTATGCAGAAATATTTGTCAACATACACGAGGCCTTGCAAAAAATGCTTGAACAGGTTGCTGAAAGGGTCAGACCTCGAGATGTTGTACAGTTAGAACTCAGAGGGGATGATTTGTTTAGCAACCTATCTGTAATGCTGAGTGGAGATAATTTAGATGTCTGGCTAAAATCGAAGCGTTATTGCAAAGTAACGCAGCCATCTTAGCTGATGAAAGTCTGTCTCTGGTAATGAATGTGGTTCGTAACCCTGAGGGTGGGGCGCTTAGAAGACTGTCGAAATGCTTGAAGAACGTCATAATTAGGACCAAGCTCAGGCAATTAGTGGTGAGTTCCAGTGGGGACAATAAGCTCTGTTTTGCTTACAGTTTAATAAAACTACTCACCCCCGACATGCCTGAACCCCAAGCTCTGCAAGAGGCTTTAATGCTTCATCAGAGGGCCGGCTTAAACTCTCAACAGATGGTTGCCTTTTCAGACATCACCAAGTTTGAGGAGTTGTTGTCTTTAAAAATTGTTGTGTGGTACCGTTGTGAGGTAAAGGAAGTATTTGTGAAATTTCAGACACATCCTGAAACCTATACACAGACACTGTTTCTCTTCCTAAGTGATAGTCATTACTTTGGAATAAAGAGTTTGACGGCTTTTTTGGGTTGTTCGTATGTTTGTCATTGGTGTTATAAGGCCTTCAATGATAAGCTTAAGCACCGCTGTGACGGTTACTGTAACGTCTGTTTCAATCCGCAATGTCATAAGGGTTTGGCCCCTACCATCCGATGTAAAGATTGCTTAAGGATTTGTCTCTCAGCGTTCTGTTTTTCCGAGCATAAGGTACAGAGGGCCGCTGCTGAGGGGGTTTAAAAACGGAGTTATTGTGATCAAACTAAATATTGCCCGCAGTGTTGCCTCCAGTACCGTTTTCATGAGGTTAAACCACACAAATATCTGGAGCCGAGATGCAGGATCTGTAGTGCTGATTTAACCCCGGGGTCCGAACACCAGTGCTTTATTCAGCCGGTTAAAAAGGAGCCGCCGCACAACCGGTATGTCTTTTTTGATTTTGAATGCCGGCAAGAAAACGGGGTCCACGTTGCTAATTATATACACTGCATTGACATGTTGGATCGTGAGTGGTCAGCTAGCGGTGAGAGTTGTGTCAGGGATTTCTTTACGCGGTATCGCGGTCCAAAATACCTCAATTACACATTTGTTGCCCACAATGCTAAGGGTTATGATTCTTACATTTTGATGAAGTATCTGGTGGAAAATGGGGTGACCCCAAAAATAATAGCTCAGGGTAGCAAGATCATGTGTTTCACCGACGAAGCTTTCAACTAACGTTACATAGACTCGTTAAATTTCCTCCCCATGAAATTGAGCGCTTTGCCTAAGGCTCTGGGTTTTGAGGCTCAGAAGAAAGGTTGGTTCTGCCATTTTTTTAATACTAAGGACACTCAAAATTATCGAGGGTCCTACCCGCCCGCCTCTTATTATGGGGTTGATACTATGATGTCTCATGAGAGGGAGGAATTCTTTAAATGGTACAATACGGTTAAGGGAGGTGTTTTTGATTTCCGAGAAGAGATGGCCGCTTATTGTAAAAATGATGTGGTGATCCTTAAAGAAGCCTGTGTGCGTTTCCGCGCCGAGGTTATCAACACATCGGGTCTCGACCCTTTGCAAAGTGTGACCATAGCGTCTCTCTGCATGAAAATGTATCGGTCCAATTTCTTGCAGAAAAACACTATAGCGGTCACCACTTCTGACAACTATCGTGCTAGACAAAAGAACTTTTCGACTGTCTCCATACAGTGGCTGGAATACCTGAGTGCCCGGGATAACATCTTCATCAGACATGCTTTAAATCAAGGGGAAGTCAAAATGGGGCCTTACTACTTAGACGATTTTAGCGACGTGTCCGGGCGGCGTACCGCTTATGAGTTTGCAGGTTGTATTTACCATGGCTGTCCTCAGTGCTTCGACCCAAACACCTTTAACCCCGTAACACAAAAACTCTGCGGTGATATGTACTATGATTTCCAGGAACGAATTGAAACTTTAAAAAACACCTATGGTTTGAACGTGCTGGTGATTTGGAAACACGAGTGGACGACCCTGAAGCAACAGGATGCGGGGGTACAACGGTTTATGGAAACCTTGGACTTTCCTGAACGTCTAGAGCCCCGGGATGTGTTATTTGGGGGTCGTACCAACGCCCTCTGTTTACATTATGAGGTAAAGGAGGGTGAGAGAGTAGATTACTATGATTTCACCAGTCTGTACCCTTATGTCAACAAGACCAAAATGTACCCGGTGGGGCGTCCAACCATTGTTTATCGTGACTTTCTCGAAATCGGACATTACTTTGGTTTGATCAAAGTCACCATGTACCCTCCTCGCGAGCTGTTCTTACCCGTGTTGCCTTACAGGTGTTCGGGAAAATTGATGTTCCCTCTGTGTAGAACGTGTGTGGAAACTGAAAATCAAACTACCTCTTGTCTGCACAGTGATGAAGAGAGAGCGCTGACGGGTGTCTAGTGTAACATTGAGCTTGACAAGGCGGTGGAGAAAGGTTACAGAGTCGGTAAGGTGCATGAGGTTTGGCATTTTTCTGAAAAATCTGATACTCTTTTTGCTGATTACATTATGACCCATCTGAAAGGGAAACAGGAGGCATCGGGCTATCCCTCATGGTGTGTTGACTCCGCGGCCAAAGAGCGATACGTTCAGCAATATTTTGAAAAGGAAGGGATCCGTCTAGAGCCGGGGAACATAACTGTAAACCCCGCCAAGAGACAAATGTCCAAACTGATTTTAAACAGTCTGTGGGGTAAGTTTGGGGAAAGAAATTACCGTCTAAACACAACCTTGATTAAAACCCCTGAACAGTTTATAGAATTTATGTTTTCCAAACAACATGCAGTATCACACTTTCAATTCTTAAATGACCACGTGGCACAGGTCCAGTGGAGGGCCCCTAAAGATTTCCCCACCAAACAGGGGAACGTTAATGTTTTCATAGCGGTTTTTACCACGGCTTACGCCCGGCTTGAACTGTACAACTTAATGGATCAGTTGCAGGAACGCACGCTCTATCATGATACTGACTCTGTAATCTTTGTCACCAGGCCAGGGGATTGGGTCCCTCCCCTCGGGGACTACCTTGGGGAGTTAACGAGCGAACTAGATCCTCAGGACCACATAGTGGAGTTTGTTTCAGGGGGTCCTAAGACTTACGCATACAGAACGGCTGCGGGTAAGACCTGTATGAAAGTTAAGGGTTTCACTCTGAACCATTGTAACAACAAGCTCATTAACATCAAGTCTCTGACGACCCTGGTAGAAAGTTTTGTAACCAAGAAAGACGCGCCTCCTCGTGAGATTATTACAGCCGGAAATCAGATCTATCGCAATAAAAAGGGGTACACGTTGGAAAATAGATCACTAAACAAACGATTCAGGGTGGTGTACAATAAAAGAGTGTTGAAGACTGATTATACCACTCTGCCTTATGGATATTAGCGGTGGTTTTGATAACAGATTTCAACACCCTTTCTCCTGTATTATAGCCGGTCCCTCCAATTCGGGGAAGAGCTATCTTATAAAGAACATCATAGAAGATGTGGACGCAACCGTGTCCCAAGCTCTTGACAACATAGTGTGGTGTTACTCTTGCTGGCAACCTCTCTACGATGATTTGGCTTCGAAAAAAAATAATCTGAAATTTGTGCAAGGTCTCCCCGCCTCGTTGTGTGACGATGACTTGTTCCCGCCCGGTCAAACTAATCTAGTGATCCTTGATGACCTGATGGAGCAGGCCGGTGACAACAGTGAAGTGGAAAAAGCTTTCACAAAGTGCACTCATCATAGGAATTTAAGTATTATTTATTTAGTTCAAAATCTATTTTTTCAAGGTAAAAAAAGCCGCACTATTAATTTAAATGCCAATTATATAATTCTTTTTAAAAACCCCAGAGATAAACTACAGGTCACCGTCTTGGCTCGTCAAATGTACCCTAACCAGACCAAGTTCTTTTTGGAGGCATTTGAGGATGCCACCAAAAAACCCTACGGGTACTTGATTGCGGACTTAAAAGCACAAACCCCAGAAGACTTTCGCCTCAGAACAGGTTTGTGCCCGCCCGATTGGCCGGCAGTGTATGTGCTAAAGAAAAGGAAATAAATAAGAATGTCTGTTCGGATTAAAAGAAATCTGCCGCTTTTGCAAATGTTATTTGAGGGGAGCCCGCGCCATAGGAAAGCTGTGCTGGCAGGGGCCCCCTCGGATTTGATCGAGACCCTGTGTGAAATAGCTTTTAACATCTTACGTGGTAATATACCCCTAACCCCTTCTCAACATTCTAAACTCAAAAAACAAAAAGCGGTTATCAAGATCATCGCTAATAAGAAGTATTCTATTAAAAGAAAAAGAAAGAAGATTAATCAAACCGGGGGTTTTATAGGACCGCTGTTGAGCATAGCCGTGCCTTTCCTAACCAGTCTTCTAGCTTCCAGAGTGGGTTAATAATGGAATATGCTCAGAAAATGTTTTTGATCCCTCAGGAGCAGCTTGAGAAACTGAGAAAAAATGTTGTCGGGCCAGAGCCCATTAGACAAACGGCCGAAAACAACCTGGACTCTGAAATGAAAGCTATACAGGCCAGGGCCGATTTAAATCAGTATTCCAAAGCCCAGTTGTATACCAACACGTTACAGCGCTACCTCCGTCTGGTTAGACAGGGTGAAAAAGATCATAACATTTTAACTTTAACCATGGCCTATCAAGAAAATGGTTCTGGGGCTGATGCGGGGGGTACGGTTGATAAAGATGTTGCGGTGACCGAACCTGTTGAGAGTTCAGAGGGAGATGTTGTAACGGATGTTTTGAGAAACATGCCGGCCAGAAGCAAAAGACATGCACAATATATCCTGCACAAAATGGTTCAGAAACCGCGGGTAACTGCTTGGAATGAACAGGGTGAATTTGTTTTTAAAGGACAACTGATCAAAGGTTCACACATGTTTGATTTGTTGAAGAGTTTCACTAGCACTAATAAGGTACCCGATAGTCGCCGACCTGTAGGCTGGAATGCTTTCCTACAGGCGATGGCCTGTCTGAACATGCCCCAATCAACAGTTCCTAACCAGGAAACGCTACAAAAAATCCGCCCCTTGTAAAGAGGTGGAGCCTGATCTGACTCCGATATCTCATTACTCTGACCGTGCTGAGCGACCATCCTCAGGATCTATCCATCGTTGGGAAGCTTATTAATATCATGTTTTTATTTGTCTCCCATGTAAATAATGACCCGACAAACAATTTTTTTTTTTTTTTTTTTTTTCAAATGTTGTACATTTATTTATACCATAACCCCTGCTTTGTATAAGAATTGTGTTGAATAAAAACAAAACTAATGATTCAAAGGCTGTTTTCATTATTTTTTCAACTTAACACGCATGACATCTTTTAAAATCCTCACAAGAACACCCCATCTGTATACATGGCTGGCTAGGGTCGTAAGTCATTGTGTTATAAGGGGGGGTCCACAGTGTACTGACAAACTCTGCCACTTTTTTATCATTTTGGCCTAAATCCTCACTGTACAAGGCCATAATATCGGGGTATGACCTTCCTTTAGATCTATGATATAAGAAAAACACACAGTGTTGACCACAAGTGAAGGTCTGAAGACTTTGTACTTGACGACCGCTGTAAATGGTTTCTTGACAGTTGTTGAGCAGAAAGTTATTTATCTTCCGAGGGAAAGGTCTGAAATCCGGGGGGTTTGCATAGGAATCAAAAAATTCACCACGGTGGTCCTCCCTTAGATAAATAGCCAGCCAATGTTCTCCGGGCATATTTTTAGGGTGTGTGTTGATTATGTACATTGCAGGTAAATTCTTGATCTTAAATTTAGGCAGCTGATCGCAGGCGTAGACTCCTTGAAACAGTTTCCGTGAGCCGGCCAGGGCATTCATGATGTGGTTGAGCTCTCTGGTGTTCATTTTAATAATAATCATACAGAACGTTTCTCCTCTGATTCTCCTCAATAATGTTGTCAAACACAGCATTCACGACCATATTTACAGTGCGTGGTAGAGGCTGCTTGAAACGCATCACCAAACGCATATTGCACGTCTTCATCAGTGAAAAATGTTGTCCACACTCTTCGTCAGGGGTCAGGTTGAAACCGTACAGGGTGTAACCGCTGCAGTATTCCCGGCGATCGATCAGCAGAGTTTGATCCTTGAGATGGCGACCCGTAGCCAGTACTAGACTGTAATATTCACGAACCGCATTGCCGTTTTCAAAGTCAGGTTGAAAAGGTCTGGATGGAACCTGCACACCATCGACGTACAACGCTATAAATTCCACGTTATAATGTTTAAAGTTAAAGGGGTTCTTGTTGTAAACCCCGGTAAATGCATCATTATCCACGAGACCTATAATAACCTGTTTTGGGAGCTGTCCTAGAAACAGATTTTCCTGGTTCATCACCCGTGTCCCTGCGGGGATACTGTGGACTTTCATATAGACTCTTTCGATCGGGTACTTGGCGTTTGCCGTCATTAACGCATGCGCGTGTCCTAGTTTAACCGCCGGGGAGACGGACACTTTTTTCACAAACAGCGAGGCCGATAATATGGTCAGTTTATATTTTTCAGTATCAGGGGTCATCAGACAAAAAGCACTTTTACTACGGATCATTTTAATTTTAATGTCTACCCCGTTGAGCATGAGTTTTTCTAGGAAAAATATGTCTGCATGGATATGCCCCATTAGCTCAAAGGTCCTCCCTTCTGTTGAAAAGGCCGTTCTTTTTTGCAAACCCTTATTGAGTCCCTCTGGATCCTTGTCGTCCATAGCTTCCGGGATGTCTTTGAAGAAAAGGCCGGGGTTGAACTGTTTGCTTAGGGTCTCCTCACTATAATTAAGTATACACTCCATCATGGCTCTATAGGGGTAAGTATTGCTGCTTTGACTAATGAGCCGATCTCCCAGGGTCACATCCACCTGTGAAAACATGGTGGCCACCGGGTAATTGATGACCCCAGCGTTGGTCGTCTTCTCGATTGCATCGCCATCCTCATCAGTCACTTTACAGTTCATTAAAATAAATGTGTTATTCAAATCAATATAATCCTCGCCATTGCCAGCTATAAAAAACTCCAGAGGGGCCGTGTCTGAAATTGCAGAAAGAGGGGGAATCTCTACATATATGATCTTATCTATACTCGTTTGAGTGTATGGAACTGTAAACAGATCCAGTTCTGATTTGACGCATTCTTCCGATAGACTGTGGACAAAAGACATGTTTGAAAGATGTATCCTGAGGCTCTATTTTTCTTTCTTTGAGACTTTCTTTTTGCAGGTTTTTTCTTGTGCTGCTTCCTTCTCCGAGTGTTTCCACGATATGTTGGAGAATGAGAGATTCTTCGTTTTTTGTTAGCCACGGATCTTTGTCGCCCCCTGGTGGACACATGCTGTTTCTTCTTTTACCCCCCTCCTCGCCATTACCATGAGACCCGAACCCTCCTGATGCTCATGGCTAGCTGCCCGGTTCATAACATTGGTGAACACGTCACTAACAATATTTTTAGCCGCTGATTTCAAGTGGGGTCTGGCTATAGCAAAGCCTCTCTTAAGCAGGGGTATGGCCATTCTAAAGAGACCACGAAAGAGTCCTCCTAGACCGGCGCCATACATTGTGGGGGCTCCTACAATACCGGGCAAGCCGTTCCATCTTGCATCTTGTAATAATCCACATAGGCGCTAGGATCTACATAACCCCTCGAGGTAGCCATTTTAATAATGTACAAACTGTTTCAGGGGTCGAAAATGTAGTTTGACATTAACTTTACCGAAGCGGAAGGGTACGTTGATATTCTGATCCGATTTTACTTCGATCGTGATGTTGTCAAAGTGGGTCTTTGAGACTGGTACGTAGTGTGGTTTGTCATAAGTAATTGTGACCATGTCATTGCTTTTACCTTTATTAAGTACATTTCTCAAAAGGGGGACATAACTATCCCCGACCCTCTGGTGGGTTATGATATCCGTATACACATAAAGAGTGTAAAAGCCGCCCCACCACTTCTGAGAATCTGCTCTCTGTGTCAGAATAGAACCCAAATATACGCCCCAGTTGGCCGCTGGTTTGAATGCTAATACCTGGTTTTGACACCTTGTACACTCTGTTTTTAATAGGGTTGTAATATAGCTTGATGTTGGGGGTGCCTTCTGAGAACTGTTTATGCATCTCATCTAATATTTTATCCACATTGTCATAATAACCTCCTTGTATCGTGAATGTCCATTGACTCTTTTTAACATCATCAAAAATGGCGAAGGTGGCATCCTTATCTTGTAAAACAGCCCAAGTGTAAGGATACTGTATTTCCGCCAACCCCACTTCCCACGACCCCCTTAGATCTATAGATTTTCCAAATTGTACCGTGTAACTGGATATTTCATTTTTAGGATATATATCGAGAGAGGCATTACTGGGTAGAGTCACGTAGAAGCCTCCTGATTCCATCTTGAGAATCGAAAGTAATGCCCCCAACACACCCGCGGGCATGTTGTTATAAGGATTGAATATCGCAAACCTGTTGTTCCGGGACCCAACTATTGAACTTTTCAGGCCATCCAAGCCATTTCATCAACACATATTTTTTCCGGTTCTGGGTTTTTTCAGCTAATATCTTTTCAACTCTGTATACACTGTCTTTACCCACAATAATTTTTTGTAACTCGGCTTCGTAAAACGTTCCTTCTATATCCTCCCTGTCATAGTCTTTTAACCGGTACACGGGGGGGTCTCTACCCAACTGTTCGGTAACTGTAAAATATTCGTCAGAAAATGTTTGTTCATAACCTTTGGCAAAAGTACTCCTTAGCTTTGAAACGCGAACCACATCACCGATGTTGAACTAATAAGTAGTTTTTCCCTTCTTAATAAATGGTCGGTATAATTTTTTATAGACCTTAAAAGAATTACTTTGATCAACATCTAAAGGCTTCATTTTAATACTGGTGTGATACCCTTGGTTGTAAGCATCGATAAAATCTTGAACTTTATCAAAATACTTGAACGTGTTGACCGCTGTAAAATATCTCCACATTTTGGTCTTTATGGTGCGGTTAAACCTCTCCACTACCGATGCCCTAAGCTCATTACCGGTGGTGAAATGATGTATTTTGTGTCTCTTCAGTAGATTCTGAAATTCTCTGTTGAGAAACTCTTTTCCTTTATCAGTCTGCAGTTTTTTAGGACATCGACCCTGGGACAATATATCCTCAAAGGCCCTTGTCACCGCCCGACCTGTTTTATTATGTAGAATGCGAGCCCAGGCATATTTTGATAACACATCGATACACATCAACATCAATTTGTGACCATTGTTATGTTTTGATAAATTTGACATATCGACTAGATCCATTTGCCATTGTGAATCTATGTCAGTTGCATATACGCGGTTTCTTTTAAAGTTAATCCTGAGAGGTTTATGTAAGGTATAGGCGTCTTGTTCCTGTAACCATTCTGAAACAACCACATCATTAACCTTCACTCCGGCCTCAGCGAGTCCTCTTTGAAAACCCTTCTTACCCGCCAAACCCCCAATCTTGGCTGGGTTGTAGTATAGTTCCTGCATTTGGGGAGCTTGCCGAGTCATTCTGTCAAATAACCACACAGACCCACACTATGCGCAAAGTTTTTATACAAGGTTTTTTATTCAACTTCAGGAGAGCAGATACCACTTTTTAGACATTTGAGAAAAGTATAACATACACAACAATTTTTTCTACGGTCCAGACAAAAAGAAATCAGATGATTGGTTACTTGATCTATATCAACAAATATACCTGTTTCTTTATCTTGTAGGCACACACCTCAGTTACATATGTAAATAAAACAACAATATGACCTATTTTAAAAGTAAACAGAGGTGTATTAAACATGCTCAGTAAAAGGTCATACAGATGTTGATGAAATGGCCTAATATCATTCTTGGCCCCCTTGAGCCCTTCATCCCAGTGTTCGTACCCCCCGGTCTTTGTTACAGCAGCCATTCACTTTTCCAGGTTTGAAAGTTGATCCTCATCGATGGTTAAATCTGTAGAGAAAAGGCTCGCGTTGGCTACTTTTCTGTCAAGCACATGGTGTAATAGCGCTCTCAGGTTAGCTGCTGAGTGTTGATGACAGAACCAGTTGCAGAAGCAGTCCAGAACATTCCCCATGTTCAAAGTCCCTTAGTTCAGGTCAGAGTCTGAATCAGTGGCGTAGATGTCGAATTCTTCGTCGCTGCCCCCAGCTTTAACTTCTTTACGGAAGAAATAAGCTTTTAGCTTGCCAGCGGTTTTTCTACTCGGCTCATCCAGGTCATTGAGCAGCTGCCCAAGTTTCTCTATTATAAACGGCTCCTTTTTCAGCTCCAGCAAAATCTCATCTATGATTTTCTGGACTTGTCCCACAGTGACATGTATGTGGGAGTAAGAGAGCGCCTTGATTAGTGCCGGTTTCAGCCACGGTTTGTTCAGTCTTCTGTAAAACACGTTGAAATAGAACAGGAAATAGTAACGGTCTGGTTCAAACAAACAACTGTGTCTCAACTGACTGGGGTGATTCACTTCACACCCCCGACAGACTTCTTTCAGAGCTCGGTCGATGAGAGCACTCAGAATATACACCAGGGTGCTTTTAACCACTCTGCTTACTTGGTCACATACCCCGGGCAAAAATCCTGCGTCTTCATCACGCCCCCGGGACAGTCCGATGCTCATTGGGTCGCCTGGTGGTTTGTGGGGTGTTTCTCCATCCATTGGACTGACCCCCTCCTGAGACGCACAGACGGTAGACAGTTCGGCAAAATCAAGGCCCTCCATGAGCTCCAGAGGCTGGGGATCCCCGAGACTCATTTGGACATCCATCGCACCGCATGTTGTTTCGTCCTGAGGGACCGGGGTCTGAGGTCTTGGAGAGTAACCACAGTCAAAGGGTTCCAGAGTGTATACAAAATCTGGGGAATAGAACCAGGGGTGATCCCGGGTTTGAAGAGGCCTGTAGAGCCTGTCGACGTCCGCAGCTTTCGGGTAAGACATTCTCTTTAATTTTAAACCATGAATGAATTGTTGCACCTTTTATCCTATCTCTTCACTACGTCACGACACACCGCCCTCTTAGAAGAGAGTAGCCCCTGAGCCGTCAGACCCCCCTCCAAAACCCCACACGTCGTCTGTCGTAGTTCTGCAAGCTTTCCCATTCACACCTTTCAAAACCCTGAGTCGGAGACTCCATTTCGCATTCTCTTGGACCCTCTTGCAAGCCTTCTAGAGTCTTATCCACAAGCCCCAGATCTCTCCAGGCCATCACCTTCAACCAGTCCTCATAAGAGTATTCAATTACCGTCTCAAAAGGTTCCAACGTACCCTCCTTCTCTCCCAAAGCAAGAAGCTCCACTCCAACATAGCTGGGATCCCTTTTAAAGCGGTAACCCCGTCGAGCCCCCCAGAACAACACCCAGGAGCGTTCAATCTTCAAATTGGTGAGTACAGGAACCCTTGCCCGGGATTGTTTCTTGCGGGGTTTCATGTTGATGTCGCTGGACATGTTGAAGAAGCGGGATGTTTCAGAAGCTGAGAATTAAAGAGGTATTGCCTAAAAGAAGCGCGGGTTCTTAAATAGAGAGGAGAGTTTCGGGGCGTTGCCTTCAGAGGGGTGGGGGTATTTATGGGTGGCCTTGTTGTTCAGGGTTTTATGGGTGCACACTTTCTGACGGATATGACGTAGGAATAATTAAGGAAATAACTCTACCTAAAATCACGCCCCCCAATTATGACGTAGGAATATTAATAAGCTTAGGGCATACGTCATAACAAAATAGGCCGCGCCCAAAAAACCCTACTATCTACTCTTATGTAGTTGAAGGCGCAGTATAGCTCTCATAGTCTGGTGGAGACGGAAGACCACCAGCCGTTTGAACAAGCCATTCAGCATCACCTTGTTGGGTTAAGTGCAGGCACTGTCAGAGCGCAGGGCGTCCTGCCTTTGAAAGAGTTTCCGAAGTGTCCTGATGTGCCCTTTAGCAATGCAAAATAGGTCAGTGAAAATAGAAACCTTTATCTCACAGGCTGGCCCACGGGAAACGCCTGTGCGCGTTTTATCAGCCTGCTTCGATGGGAGGCATTCGAAACGCCAGGACGGGTCGTTTTCCGTAGTGTAGTGGCTATCACGTGCGCCTCACACGCGAAAGGTCCCTGGTTCGAAACCGGGCGGAAACAACCCGCGGTGCACGCGTGCCAGTGCCGTGTTACCCGTCGCCATCTCTCTGCTCCAAGGCCGGCCGTCGTTTTCTCTTCCTCGGAGTGGCAAGAAATCCTGACCTTGAGAACAAACGATCGCAGAAGGGTAGCTTTGTGAGGCACTGGAACTGACACTTTTAAAATCGATACATGTTGTTGCTGTTACAATACGACCGTAGCAGGATCGGCGACATTGCTGTTACTCTTATCTAGTTGAAGGTGCAGTATAGCTCTGATAGTCTGGTGGTGACGGAAGACCACCAGCCGTTTGAACAAGCCATTCAGCATCACCTTGTTGGGCTAAACGCAGGCACTGTCAGAGCGCAGGTCGTCCTGCCTTTGAAAGAGTTTCCGAAGTGTCCCGAAATCGGTGCACTCAGAGCGTCCGTCCGTCGACAGGTTGAAATTGTAAACGCTGGTGTAACCACTTTTAATTAAAATCTGATGATGATGATGT
The DNA here is from genome assembly GCF_036373705.1 of Amia ocellicauda. Lineage (NCBI taxonomy): Eukaryota > Metazoa > Chordata > Actinopteri > Amiiformes > Amiidae > Amia > Amia ocellicauda. Next base: position 15,988 of record NW_027102666.1, read on the forward strand.
TGTTGTTGTTATTCTTGTTGTCGTCGTAGTCGCCGTCATTATTAATGTTAAAGTAAAGCAGTAGTTAGATTTGTTGCTACCGTAAGGTGTAGAAGGCACAATAGCTCTGATAGTCTGGTGGTGAAGGAAGACCACCAGACGTTTGAACAAGCCATTCAGCATCACCTTGTTGGGCTAAGTGCAGGCACTGTCAGAGCGCAGGGCGTCCTGCCTTTAAAAGAGTTTCCGAAGTGTCCTGATGTGCCCTTTAGCAATGCCAAACAGGTTAGTGAAAATGGCATCCTTTCGCCGCACTTCAGACGACATCTCACAGCCTAGCCGACCTGAAACACCTGAGCCCGTTTTACCAGCAGGCTTTAACGGTAACCATTTGAAGCAAGAGGCAGCGGTGTCAGTTTCCGTAGTGTAGCGGTTATCACGTTTGCCTAACGCGCGAAAGGTCCCCGGTTCGAAACCGGGCGGAAACAGCCTACTGTGGGCTGGCCCTTTTCGTCATGCTTGCCCTCGTGGTTCCCCGGAGGCGGTGGGTGTCTTTTCTTCATTGGAGTGCCCGTAATCGATGCACTCAGAGCGTCCGTCCGTCGACAGGTTGAAATTGTAAACGCTGGTGTAGCCACTTTTAATTAAAATCTGATGATGATGATGATGATGATGTTGTTGTTGTTGTTGTTGTTGTTGTTCTTGTTGTCATCGTGGTCGCCGTCATTATTATTGTTAAAGTAAAGCAGTAGTTAGATTTGTTGCTACCGTAAGGTGTAGAAGACAACAGTAGGTATGGCGTGTGATATCAAAACATTCAGAATACTTTTAACCTATATAATTTATAAGCTTTGTAAAATAAACCCAAATATCTCTTTTGCGGGGATAAACGCTGTTCTGAGTAGTTTGTGACTTGTTTAATACCAAACAAAGCATCGCTATAAAAAATAAATAAAAAAATCACTGTAAAAGTGCTAGTTCTTTTTGATCTTTATAGTTATTTTCTAGGCTCAGGTTGTTTTTTAGCGCTTATAAAGGCCTGAAATATTCTTAGTGGTTGTTGACTATAGGTCTTGATGCTTAAAAATGTTTTTTTGAGAGACCAAAAGGTTCTAATAAAAGTTTAGAGTAGAGAGGAGAGAGATCGTCTCCATCTTGGTTTCTATTTGAAATTTGATGCAGTGTCATTTTATTGGTTGGTTTTGATATGTTAATTGGTAACAGGGTGGCACAAAGGCCAGACCAGAACAATGCCTTACAAGCAGATCCGGCATGTGGCCATCAGTATAAGTATGAAGGTCTGGTCTTCAGCTCGACAGACTCACACTGACCTTTCGATTTAAGACTAAAGATCAACAATGTCCGGAAACAACATCAGCGATTCGATTTAAACGAGTTTTTAGGCAAGTCTTCAGATTATTTTCATTGACTCAGAGCGTGTTGTGTGCATGTATTGTAAATAAGGCTATAACATCTGTTTTAAGTTCTGTAAAATTATTTTTCAGCCAGTCAACAGGAGTTAATTCCCAACGCTGAGGAGATCATCTGGAACAACGACGGTAAGATTTTTGTGTTTGCGCTCATGGGTTCTTATGCATGGGTGTGTGTGGTTTTGAAGCGGCTCATTAGAGTTATGAAAACGTTTTAATATATATTAATGCCGGTCTCTTTAATTACACAGAAACTATCGAAAGGCCTGTGATTAATGTCTCCGAGGATCGACCAAGAGAAGTGGTTGTCCCTAGACAGGCTGTCTGCCGACCGGGTAAGAACTAAACCCCTGTTTGTTTGTATAACGTTTCTGTAAGATGTTTGAGTCCAGTTTTGTTAATTTAAAAAAATTATCCTGTCTAACAGTATTAAGAAACGTGGTTCGAGACAACGAAAGGCCTTCCACATCGAGGGCTTGTTTCGTTTTACCTTCGAGAACCGTAACCTTTCAAGAATCTGAAAGGCCGTCAGCCCCGGTATCTGATAGCTGTGAGTATATATCTGCAGCCTGTAAGAGGTTAAAGCTTTTTATAAAGCGGTGTGGTTAAAGGTTAAACATGTCTCTTACCTTCACAGCGGTGCAAAAAGCTAAACCAGCCGAAAAACATAAGAAACGATTATTCTGTGGAGGTAAGTAAGATCTTTCAAACTTTAATGTTTTTAAAAGGGCTTTTTTGCCCGTTGAGGGCTAATATTTAAGCGATGGGTGACCGTTTCCTGTAGGGCGGGGGGTTCTGGGAAAGATCTTTAGAAGTCCGGACAGGTCTAGGCTTGTTTCTGGGGAACGTGTTTAGAAATGACCGATTGCTGTACCGTCTGGTTAGGAAGTAAAGCCGTCCGAAAGGGTTTAGTAAGTTGTTTGGCTTATATCCCGCTATTATACTTCTGTTTTAAAGTGGTTGTAGGAAAAGGCTTGAAGGTGTTCATTGTATTTAATATTTAAACAGATCGTGAAAACGTTTGTGAAACAGGAAGTCCCGGGATCAGGAAGCGTTTACACTTGGAAGGTTCGATTAAAAATGAAATGTTGTTGTGTGTGTGTGTGTTTTATTAACAATATTACAGTTTTTAAAGAAACATTTAAGAAACAGTTTATTTACAGCGGCTTCTCTGTTTTACATTTATTATCAAGTCCTAATAAATATATTGTCTGTAAATAATAAGGCGTTGTAGTGAATGTCTAAGGCTATTTTCAAAGGTCTAAAAAAGCTAAAGGTTTTGAATGTCCTGGACATGTTGTTTTAAGTTTGATTTCTGTCACCGTTTAAAGATGTAAATGTAATGTATATTTTTATTCTTCCCAAGACTCTTGGGATAGTCATTCTGTGAATGAGCTATTGAGGACAATTACCCCGTCTAAGTGGGATCAAACATCTTCCCCGGTGAGATCACCGAGAGGATCCCCCACGGTGGTCTTGGAGACCCCCCAACATCTACTCAGGCCACAGCCTTCTGGGAGTAATTCAACACCCCAGATTCAGCCCGCCGCATTGTCGGGCGGAACAAATACAGGCATCCAACAACCTCAGGGGTTGCCGTCAGTCAGGGCTGACACACCACCCAACGACGGCCTGGTTTCAACATCGTCCCCCCAGACCCGTTTCTTGGCTACAGAAACGCGGAACAGTACCCCGCGCTTGGCCAGGGTGTCACCGCAAAGGCCTTCTTGGTCTCCGTCCATGAGTATACGCTCGCTCCCTGCCTCCTTCGACCGAGATTTACCGGAGCGACCATCCTTTGAAGCTGAGCCAGGCCACCAGCCCCCGGAGCTACATCCTGAAGGTCGGCATGAGTTGCTACATACTTTGTTACAAAATCAAAGACTTGTGTTAGTGGGGCAAAACCTGGTGATAGAGAGCCAAAACATCCTTGTTAATACCCTTACTAACGAATTGTACCGTATTTAATGTTTTAATAGACACAAAACGCCTTACTATTGTGGGTTGTTGGAAAAATAAAAAATAAATTAAAAAATGTCCTGACTTGGTAAAAGAACTCACAAACTAAAGGATTATGAACAAGCTAGGGCCCCAAAAAGACCTTCCCGAGAGAACATCCCCGGCCCTGTTGTGAACTCCTCTGATGTCCCAATGAACCTGGAACTATTACAAATGATAAATGATTTAAATAACCCCCAATTACCACCGATAGAATGTGAATTAACAGACTTACCGGTGAACCCCGACCTGTTACAGATGGTCAATGATCTAAATAACCACCTCCCACCGGTAGCGCTTATAGAGGTTCACCCCCTAGTTCACCCCGATTTGTTTGAAATGGTGGAGGCTTTGGAGGAGCTACCCCGACCAAATTCTGCCCCTATCATAAATGATTTGAGACAATTAGAACACAGGATGGCGGCAGAAGCAGCCATCACTATAGAGGAGGGTCTTGACATTAACCGGTTGGATATCTTTGAAGGACTTTTACAGGCTTTAAATGAGCCTCCTCAAAAAGGGGGTTTTGTAGATGTCAGCAGTGGGGGTGTTCGGAATGTGGAGGGTTCTGAGACTGATAAGGCTGTGGAGGACATGCTCTGTGAGAATGTAGGGGGTGAAGGCTTTGTTCAAAATGATGATGTGTCCAAAAGTACCAGTGATCCCGTGATTATAGATAGACCGGCCTATAACAATTTTGAAATGATTCAGCGTTTTAATTTTGCAGAACTTTTAAATTGTGACAATTATGCAGAAATATTTGTCAACATACACGAGGCCTTGCAGAAAATGCTTGAACAGGTTGCTGAAAGGGTCAGACCTCGAGATGTTGTACAGTTAGAACTCAGAGGGAATGATTTGTTTAGCAACCTATCTGTAATGCTGAGTGGAGATAATTTAGATGTCTGGCTAAAATCGAAGCGTTATTGCAAAGTAACGCAGCCATCTTAGCTGATGAAAGTCTGTCTCTGGTAATGAATGTGGTTCGTAACCCTGAGGGTGGGGCGCTTAGAAGACTGTCGAAATGCTTGAAGAACGACATAATTAGGACCAAGCTCAGGCAATTAGTGGTGAGATCCAGTGGGGACAATAAGCTCTGTTTTGCTTACAGTTTAATAAAACTACTCACCCCCGACATGCCTGAACCCCAAGCTCTGCAAGAGGCTTTAATGCTTCATCAGAGGGCCGGCTTAAACTCTCAACAGATGGTTGCCTTTTCAGACATCACCAAGTTTGAGGAGTTGTTGTCTTTAAAAATTGTTGTGTGGTACCGTTGTGAGGTAAAGGAAGTATTTGTGAAATTTCAGACACATCCTGAAACCCATACACAGACACTGTTTCTCTTCCTAAGTGATAGTCATTACTTTGGAATAAAGAGTTTGACGGCTTTTTTGGGTTGTTCGTATGTTTGTCATTGGTGTTATAAGGCCTTCAATGATAAGCTTAAGCACCGATGTGACGGTTACTGTAATGTCTGTTTCAATCCGCAATGTCGTAAGGGTTTGGCCCCTACCATCCGATGTAAAGATTGCTTAAGGATTTGTCTCTCAGCGTTCTGTTTTTCCGAACATAAGGTACAGAGGGCCGCTGCTGAGAGGGGTTAAAAAATGGAGTTATTGTGATCAAACTAAATGTTGCCCGCAGTGTTGCCTCCAGTACCGTTTTCATGAGGTTAAACCACACAAATGTCTGGAGCCGAGATGCAGGATCTGTAATGCTGATTTAACCCCGGGGTCCGAACACCAGTGCTTTATTCAGCCGGTTAAAAAGGAGCCGCCGCACAACTGGTATGTCTTTTTTGATTTTGAATGCCGGCAAGAAAACGGGGTCCACGTTGCTAATTATATACACTGTATTGACATGTTGGATCGTGAGTGGTCAGCTAGCGGTGAGAGTTGTGTCAGGGATTTCTTTACGCGGTATCGAGGTCCAAAATACCTCAATTACACATTTATTGCCCACAATGCTAAGGGTTATGATTCTTACATTTTGATGAAGTATCTGGTGGAAAATGGGGTGACCCCAAAAATAATAGCTCAGGGTAGCAAGATCATGTGTTTCACCGACGAAGCTTTCAACTAACGTTACATAGACTTGTTAAATTTCCTCCCCATGAAATTGAGCGCTTTGCCTAAGGCTCTGGGTTTTGAGGCTCAGAAGAAAGGTTGGTTCTGCCATTTTTTTAATACTAAGGACACTCAAAATTATCAAGGGTCCTACCCGCCCGCCTCTTATTATGGGGTTGATACTATGATGTCTCATGAGAGGGAGGAATTCTTTAAATGGTACAATACGGTTAAGGGAGGTGTTTTTGATTTCCGAGAAGAGATGGCCGCTTATTGTAAAAATGATGTGGTGATCCTTAAAGAAGCCTGTGTGCGTTTCTGCGCCGAGGTTATCAACACATCGGGTCTCAACCCTTTGCAAAGTGTGACCATAGCGTCTCTCTGCATGAAAATGTATCGGTCCAATTTCTTGCAGAAAAACACTATAGCGGTCACCACTTCTGACAACTATCGTGCTTGACAAAAGAACTTTTCGACTGTCTCCATACAGTGGGTGGAATACCTGAGTGCCCGGGATAACATCTTCATCAGACATGCTTTAAATCAAGGGGAAGTAAAAATGGGGCCTTACTACTTAGACGGTTTTAGCGACGTGTCCGGGCGGCGTACCGCTTATGAGTTTGCCGGTTGTATTTACCATGGCTGTCCTCAGTGCTTCGACCCAAACACCTTTAACCCCGTAACACTAAAACTCTGCGGTGATATGTACTATGATTTCCAGAAACGAATTGAAACTTTAAAAAACACCTATGGTTTGAACATGCTGGTGATTTGGGAACACGAGTGGACGACCCTGAAGCAACAGGATGCGGGGGTATAACGGTTTATGGAAACCTTGGACTTTCCTGAATGTCTAGAGCCCCGGGATGCGTTATTTGGGGGTTGTACCAATGCCCTCTGTTTACATTATGAGGTAAAGGAGGGTGAGAGAGTAGATTACTATGATTTCACCAGTCTGTACCCTTATGTCAACAAGACCAAAATGTACCCGGTGGGGCGTCCAACCATTGTTTATCGTGACTTTCTCGAAATCGGACATTACTTTCGTTTGATCAAAGTCACCATGTACCCTCCTCGCGAGCTGTTCTTACCCGTGTTGCCTTACAGGTGTTCGGGAAAATTGATGTTCCCACTTTGTAGAACGTGTGTGGAAACTGAAAATCAAACTACCTCTTGTCTGCACAGTGATGAAGAGAGAGCGCTGACGGGTGTCTGGTGTAGCATTGAGCTTGACAAGGCGGTGGAGAAAGGTTACAGAGTCGGTAAGGTGTATGAGGTTTGGCATTTTTCTGAAAAAACTGATACTCTTTTTGCTGATTACATTATGACCCATCTGAAAGGGAAACAGGAGGCATCGGGCTATCCCTCATGGTGTGTTGACTCCGCGGCCAAAGAGCGATACGTTCAGCAATATTTTGAAAAGGAAGGGATCCGTCTAGAGCCGGGGAACATAACTGTAAACCCCGCCAAGAGACAAATGTCCAAACTGATTTTAAACAGTCTGTGGGGTAAGTTTGGGGAAAGAAATTACCGTCTAAACACAACCTTGATTAAAACCCCTGAACTGTTCATAGAATTTATGTTTTCCAAACAACATGCAGTATCACACTTTCAATTCTTAAATGACCACGTGGCACAGGTCCAGTGGAGGGCCCCTAAAGATTTCCCCACCAAACAGGGGAACGTTAATGTTTTCATAGCGGTTTTTACCACGGCTTACGCCCGGCTTGAACTGTACAACTTAATGGATCAGTTGCAGGAACGCACGCTCTATCATGATACTGACTCTGTAATCTTTGTCACCAGGCCAGGGGATTGGGTCCCTCCCCTCGGGGACTACCTTGGGGAGTTAACGAGCGAACTAGATCCTCAGGACCACATAGTGGAGTTTGTTTCAGGGGGTCCTAAGACTTACGCATACAGAACGGCTGCGGGTAAGACCTGTATGAAAGTTAAGGGTTTCACTCTGAACCATTGTAACAACAAGCTCATTAACATCAAGTCTCTGACGACCCTGGTAGAAAGTTATGTAACGAGAAAGACGCGCCTCCTCGTGAGATTATTACAGCCGGAAATCAGATCTATCGCAATAAAAAGGGGTACACGTTGGAAAATAGATCACTAAACAAACGGTTCAGAGTGGTGTACAATAAAAGAGTGTTGAAGACTGATTATACCACTCTGCCTTATGGATATTAGCGGTGGTTTTGATAACAGACTTCAACACCCTTTCTCCTGTATTATAGCCGGTCCCTCCAATTCGGGGCAGAGCTATCTTATAAAGAACATCATAGAAGATGTGGACGCAACCGTGTCCCAAGCTCTTGACAACATAGTGTGGTGTTACTCTTGCTGGCAACCTCTCTACGATGATTTGGCTTCGAAAAAAAATAATCTGAAATTTGTGCAAGGTCTCCCCGCCTCGTTGTGTGGTGATGACTTGTTCCCGCCCGGTCAAACTAACCTAGTGATCCTTGATGACCTGATGGAGCAGGCCGGTGACAACAGTGAAGTGGAAAAAGCTTTCACAAAGTACACTCATCATAGGAATTTAAGTATTATTTATTTAGTTCAAAATCTATTTTTTCAAGGTAAAAAAAGCCGCACTATTAATTTATATGCCAATGATATAATTATTTTTAAAAACCCCAGAGATAAACTACAGGTCACCGTCTTGGCTCGTCAAATGTACCCTAACCAGACCAAGTTCTCTTTGGAGGCATTTGAGGATGCCACCAAAAAACCCTACGGGTACTTGATTGCGGACTTAAAAGCACAAACCCCAGAAGACTTTCGCCTCAGAACAGGTTTGTGCCCGCCCGATTGGCCGGCAGTGTATGTGCTAAAGAAAAGGAAATAAATAAGAATGTCTGTTCGGATTAAAAGAAATCTGCCGCTTTTGCAAATGTTATTTGAGAGGAGCCCGCGCCATAGGAAAGCTGTGCTGGCAGGGGCCCCCTCGGATTTGATCGAGACCCTGTGTGAAATAGCTTTTAACATCTTACGCGGTAATATACCCCTAACCCCTTCTCAACATTCTAAACTCAAAAAACAAAAAGCGGTTATCAAGATCATCGCTAATAAGAAGTATTCTATTAAAAGAAAAAGAAAGAAGATTAATCAAACCGGGGGTTTTATAGGACCGCTGTTGAGCATAGCCGTGCCTTTCCTAACCAGTCTTCTAGCTTCCAGAGTGGGTTAATAATGGAATATGCTCAGAAAATGTTTTTGATCCCTCAGGAGCAGCTTGAGAAACTGAGAAAAAATGTTGTCGGGCCAGAGCCCATTAGACAAACGGCCGAAAACAACCTGGACTCTGAAATGAAAGCTATACAGGCCAGGGCCGATTTAAATCAGTATTCCAAAGCCCAGTTGTATACCAACACGTTACAGCGCTACCTCCGTCTGGTTAGACAGGGTGAAAAAGATCAAAACATTTTAACTTTAACCATGGCCTCTCAAGAAAATGGTTCTGGGGCTGATGCGGGGGGTACGGTTGATAAAGATGTTGCGGTGACCGAACCTGTTGAGAGTTCAGAGGGAGATGTTGTAACGGATGTTTTGAGAAACATGCCGGCCAGAAGCAAAAGACATGCAGAATATATCCTGCACAAAATCGTTCAGAAACCGCGGGTAACGGCTTGGAATGAACAGGGTGAATTTGTTTTTAAAGGACAACTGATCAAAGGTTCACACATGTTTGATTTGTTGAAGAGTGTCACTAGCACTAATAAGGTACCCGATAGTCGCCGACCTGTAGGCTGGAATGCTTTCCTACAGGCGATGGCCTGTCTGAACATGCCCCAATCAACAGTTCCTAACCAGGAAACGCGACAAAAAATCCGTCTGTGTAAAGAGGTGGAGCCTGATCTGACTCCGATATCTCATTACTCTGACCGTGCTGAGCGACCATCCTCAGGATCTATCCATCGTTGGGAAGCTTATTAATCTCATGTTTTTATTTGTCTCCCCTGTAAATAATGTCTCGACAAACATTTTTTTATTTTTATTTTTTATTTTTCAAATGTTGTACATTTATTTATACCATAACCCCTGCTTTGTATAAGAATTGTGTTGAATAAAAACAAAACTAATGATTCAAAGGCTGTTTTCATTATTTTTTCACCTTAACACGCATGACATCTTTTAAAATCCTCACAAGAACACCCCATCTGTATACACGGCTGGCTAGGGTCGTAAGTCATTGTGTTATAAGGGGGGGTCCACAGTGTCCTGACAAACTCTGCCACTTTTTTATCATTTTGGCCTAAATCCTCACTGTACAAGGCCATAATATCGGGGTATGACCTTCCTTTAGATCTATGATATAAGAAAAACACACAGTGTTGACCACAAGTGAAGGTCTGAAGACTTTGTACTTGACGACCGCTGTAAATGGTTTCTTGACAGTTCTTGAGCAGAAAGTTATTGATCTTCCGAGGGAAAGGTCTGAAATCCGGGGGGTTTGCATAGGAATCAAAAAATTCACCACGGTGGTCCTCCCTTAGATAAATAGCCAGCCAATGTTCTCCGGGCATATTTTTAGGGTGTGTGTTGATTATGTACATTGCAGGTAAATTCTTGACCTTAAATTTAGTCAGCTGATCGCAGGTGTAGACTCCTTGAAACAGTTTCCGTGAGCTGGCCAGGGCATTCATGATGTGGTTGAGCTCTCTGGTGTTCATTTTAATAATAATCATACATAACGTTTCTCCTCTGATTCACCTCAATAATGTTGTCAAACACTGCATACACGACCATATTAACAGTGCGTGGTAGAGGCTGCTTGAAACGCATCTCCAAACGCATATTGCCCGTCTTCATCAGTGAAAAATGTTGTCCACACTCTTCGTCAAGGGTCAGGTTGAAACCGTACAGGGTGTAACCGCTGCAGTATTCCCGGCGATCGATCAGCAGAGTTTGATCCTTGAGATGGCGACCCGTAGCCAGTACTAGACTGTCATATTCACGAACCGCATTGCCGATTTCAAAGTCAGGTTGAAAAGGTCTGGATGGAACCTGCACACCATCGACGTACAACGCTATAAATTCCGCGTTAAAATGTTTAAAGTTAAAGGGGTTCTTGTTGTAAACCCCGGTAAATGCATCATTATCCACGAGACCTATAATAACCTGTTTTGGGAGCTGTCCTAGAAACAGATTTTCCTGGTTCATCACCCGTGTCCCTGCGGGGATACTGTGGACTTTCATATAGACTCTTTCAATCGGGTACTTGGCGTTTGCCGTCATTAACGCCTGCGCGTGTCCTAGTTTAACCGCCGGGGAGACGGACACTTTTTTCACAAACAGCGAGGCCGATAATATGGTCAGTTTATATTTTTCAGTATCAGGGGTCATCAGACAAAAAGCACTTTTACTACGGATCATTTTAATTTTAATGTCTACCCCGTTGAGCATGAGTTTTTCTTGGAAAAATATGTCTGCATGGATATGCCCCATTAGCTCAAAGGTCCTCCCTTCTGTTGAAGAGGCCGTTCTTTTTTGAAAACCCTTATTGAGTCCCTCTGGATCCTTGTCGTCCATAGCTTCCGGGATGTCTTTGAAGAAAAGGCCGGGGCTGAACTGTTTGCTCAGGGTCTCCTCACTATAATTAAGGATACACTCCATCATGGCTCTATAGGGGTAAGTATTGCTGCTTTGACTAATGAGCCGATCTCCCAGGGTCACATCCACCTGTGAAAACATGGTGGCCACCGGGTAATTGATGACCCCAGCGTTGGCCGTCTTCTCGATTGCATCGCCATCCTCATCAGTCACTTTACAGTTCATTAAAATAAATGTGTTATTCAAATCAATATAATCCTCGCCATTGCCAGCTATAAAAAACTCCAGAGGGGCCGTGTCTGAAATTTCCACGATATGTTGGAGAATGAGAGATTCTTCGTTTTTTGTTAGCCACGGATCTTCGTCGCCCCCTGGTGGACACATGCTGTTTCTTCTTTTACCCCCCCTCCTCGCCATTACCATGAGACCCGAACCCTCCTGATGCTCATGGCTAGCTGCCCGGTTCATAACATTGGTGAACACGTCACTAACAATATTTTTAGCCGCTGATTTCAAGTGGGGTCTGGCTATAGCAAAGCCTCTCTTAAGCAGGGGTACGGCCATTCTAAAGAGACCACGAAAGAGTCCTCCTAGACCGGCGCCATACATTGTGGGGGCTCCTACAATACCGGGCAAGCCGTTCCCGGCTTGCATCTTGTAATAATCCACATAGGCGCTAGGATCTACATAACCCCTCGAGGTAGCCATTTTAATAATGTACACACTGTTTCAGGGGTCGAAAATGTAGTTTGACAATAACTTTACCGAAGCGGAAGGGTACGTTGATATTCTGATCCGATTTGACTTCGATCGTGATGTTGTCAAAGTGGGTCTTTGAGACTGGTACGTAGTGTGGCTTGTCATAAGTAATTGTGACCATGTCATTGCTTTTACCTTTAATAAGTACATTTCTCAAAAGGGGGACATAACTATCCCCGACCCTCTGGTGGGTTATGATATCCGTATACACATAAAGAGTGTAAAAGCCGCCCCACCACTTCTGAGAACCTGCTCTCTGTGTCAGAATAGAACCCTAATATACGCCCCAGTTGGCCGCTGGTTTGAATGCTAATACCTGGTTTTGACACCTTGTACACTCTGTTTTTAATAGGGTTGTAATATAGCTTGATGTTGGGGGTGCCTTCTGAGAACTGTTTATGCATCTCATCTAATATTTTATCCACATTGTCATAATAACCTCCTTGTATCGTGAATATCCATTGATTTTAACATCATCAAAAATGGCGAAGGTGGCATCCTTATCTTGTAAAACAGCCCAAGTGTAAGGATACTGTATTTCCGCCAACCCCACTTCCCACGACCCCCTTAGATCTATAGATTTTCCAAATTGTACCGTGTAACTGGATATTTCATTTTTAGGGTATATATCGAGAGAGGCGTTACTGGGTAGAGTCACGTAGAAGCCTCCTGATTCCATCTTGAGTACCGAAAGTAATGCCCCCAACCTACCCACGGGCATGTTGTTATAAGGATTGAATATCGCAAACCTGTTGTTCCGGGACCCAACTATTGAACTTTTCAGGCCATCCAAGCCATTTCACCAACACGTATTTTTTCCGGTTCTGGGTTTTTTCAGCTAATATCTTTTCAACTCTGTATACACTGTCTTTACCCACAATCATTTTTTGTAACTCGGCTTCGTAAAACGTTCCTTCTATATCCTCCCCGTCATAGTCTTTTAACCGGTACACGGGGGGGTCTCAAGCCAACTGTTCGGTAACTGTAAAATATTCGTCAGAAAATGTTTGTTCATAACCTTTGGCAAAAGTACTCCTTAGCTTTGAAACGCGAACCACATCACCGATGTTGAACTTATAAGTAGTTTTTCCCTTCTTAATAAATGGTCCGTATAATTCTTTATAGACCTTAAAAGAATTACTTTGATCAACATCTATAGGCTTCATTTTAATACTGGTGTGATACCCTTGGTTGTAAGCATCGATAAAATCCTGAACTTTATCAAAATACTTGAACGTGTTGACCGCTGTAAAATATCTCCAGATTTTGGTCTTCATGGTGCGGTTAAACCTCTCCACTACCAATGCCTTAAGCTCATTACCGGTGGTGAAATGATGTATTTTGTGTCTCTTCAGTAGATTCTGAAATTCTCTGTTGAGAAACTCTTTTCCTTTATCAGTCTGCAGTTTTTTAGGACATCGACCCTGGGACAATATATCCTCAAAGGCCCTTGTCACCGCCCGACCTGTTTTTTTATGTAGAATGCGAGCCCAGGCATATTTTGATAACACATCGATACACATCAACATCAATTTGTGACCATTGTTATGTTTTGATAAATTTGACATATCGACTAGATCCATTTGCCATTGTGAATCTATGTCAGTTGCATATACGCGGTTTCTTTTAAAGTTAATCCTGAGAGGTTTATGTAAGGTATAGGCGTCTTGTTCCCGTAACCATTCTGAAACAACCACATCATTAACCTTCACTCCGGCCTCAGCGAGTCCTCTTTGAAAACCCTTCTTACCCGCCAAACCCCCAATCTTGGCTGGTTTGTAGTATAGTTCCTGCATTTGGGGAGCTTGCCGAGTCATTCTGTCAAATAACCAAACAGACCCACACTATGCGCAAAGTTTTTATACAAGGTTTTTTATTCAACTTCAGGAGAGCAGATACCCCTTTTTAGACATTTGAGAAAAGTATAACATACACAACAATTTTTTCTACGGTCCAGACAAAAAGAAATCAGATGATTGGTTACTTGATCTATATCAACAAATATACCTGTTTCTTTATCTTGTAGGCACACACCTCAGTTACATATGTAAATAAAACAACAATATGACCTATTTTAAAAGTAAACAGAGGTGTATTAAACATGCTCAGCAAAAGGTCATACAGATGTTGATGATATGGCCTAATATCATTCTTGGCCCCCTTGAGCGCTTCATCCCAGTGTTCGTACCCCCCGGTCTTTGTTACAGCAGCCATTCACTTTTCCAGGTTTGAAAGTTGATCCTCATCGATGGTTAAATCTGTAGAGAAAAGGCTCGCGTTGGCTACTTTTCTGTCAAGCACATGGTGTAATAGCGCTCTCAGGTTAGCTACAGAGTGTTGATGACAGAACCAGTTGCAGAAGCAGTCCAGAACATTCCCCATGTTCAAAGTCCCTTAGTTCAGGTCAGAGTCTGAATCAGTGGCGTAGATGTCGAATTCCTCGTCGCTGCCCCCAGCTTTAACTTCTTTACTGAAGAAATAAGCTTTTAGCTTGCCAGCGGTTTTTCTACTCGGCTCATCCAGGTCATTGACCAGCTGCCCAAGTTTCTCTATTATAAACAGCTCCTTTTTCAGCTCCAGCAAAATCTCATCTATGATTTTCTGGACTTGTCCCGCAGTGACATGTATGTGGGAGTAAGACAGCGCCTTGATTAGTGCCGGTTTCAGCCACGGTTTGTTCAGTCTTCTGTAAAACACGTTGAAATAGAACAGGAAATAGTAACGGTCTGGTTCAAACAAACAACTGTGTCTCAACTGACTGGGGTGATTCACTTCACACCCCCGACAGACTTCTTTCAGAGCTCGGTCGATGAGAGCACTCAGAATATACACCAGGGTGCTTTTAACCACTCTGCTTACTTGGTCACATACCCCGGGCACAAATCCTGCGTCTTCATCACGCCCCTGGGACAGTCCGATGCTCATTGGGTCGCCTGGTGGTTTGTGGGGTGTTTCTACATCCATTGGACTGACCCCCTCCTGAGACGCACAGACGGTAGACAGTTCGGCAAAATCGAGGCCCTCCATGAGCTCCAGAGGCTGGGGATCCCCGAGACTCATTTGGACATCCATCGCACCGCATGTTGTTTCGTCCTGAGGGACCGGGGTCTGAGGTCTTGGAGGGTAACCGCAGTCAGAGGGTTCCAGAGTGTATACAAAATCTGGGGAATAGAACCAGGGGTGATCCCGGGTTTGAAGAGGCCTGTAGAGCCTGTCGACGTCCGCAGCTTTCGGGTAAGACATTCTCTTTAATTTTAAACCATGAATGAATTGTTGCGCCTTTTATCCTATCTCTTCACTACGTCACGACACACCGCCCTCTTAGAAGAGAGTAGCCCCTGAGCCGTCAGACCCCCCTCCAAAACCCCACACGTCGTCGGTTTTATCATCGTCGTCGTCATTCAAGGGGGATATATAATCCATAATCCAGCATATTCTCCTTCTAACCAAATCCAGTTGCGAACATTTGGTCAAGATGTCAAAACCATCATTTATACAGTTTATGACCTCTTTCAAGAACGGCCAGTCCACGGCGTCAAACATAATTTCAGTAACCTGTTTTTCTGGATCCTCCACACCCCCTTCAATAGGGTTTGTAATCAGGGTACTGCTAAACAAAACCTTACGATCTGTAGTTTGAGATAGACTCTTCACCACTCTACCGTAGTTCTGCAAGCTTTCCCATTCACACCTTTCAAAACCCTGAGTCGGAGACTCCATTTCGCATTCTCTTGGACCCTCTTGCAAGCCTTCTAGAGTCTTATCCACAAGCCCCAGATCTCTCCAGGCCATCACCTTCAACCAGTCCTCATAAGAGTATTCAATTACCGTCTCAAAAGGTTCCAACGTACCCTCCTTCTCTCTTAAAGCAAAAAGCTCCACTCCAACATAGCTGGGATCCCTTTTAAAGCGCAGGGCGACCTGCCTTTGAAAGAGTTTCCAAAGTGTCCTGATGTGCCCTTTAGCAATGCCAAACAGGTCTGTGAAAATGGCATCCTTTCGCGGCACTTCAGACGCCATCTCACAGTCTAGCCGACCTGAAATGCGTGAGCCTGTTTTACCAGCAGGCTTCAACGGTAACCGTTTGAAGCAAGACGTGGCGGTGTCAGTTTCCGTAGTGTAGCGGTTATCACGTTCGCCTAACACGCGAAAGGTCCCCGGTTCGAAACCGGGCGGAAACAGCCTGCTGTGGGCCGGTCCATTTCATCCTGTTTGCCCTTGTGGTTCCCCGGAGGCGGTGGGTAGCTTTTCTTCATTGGAGTGCCCGAAATCGGTGCTCTCAGAGCGTCCGTCCGTCGACAGGTTGAAATTGTAAACGCTGGTGTAGCCACTTTTAATTAAAATCTGATGATGATGATGATGATGATGTTGTTGTTGTTGTTCTTGTTGTTGTTCTTGTTGTCATCGTGGTCGCCGTCATTATTATTGTTAAAGTAAAGCAGTAGTTAGATTTGTTGCTACCGTAAGGTGCAGAAGGCACAATAGCTCTGTGATTGTCTGATGGTGGCACAAGACAAGCAGCAGCTGTTTGAACAAGCCATTGAGCATCACCTTGTTGGGGTAAGTGTAAGTCTTGTCATAGCTCAGGGCGTTCTTCCTTTGAAAGAGTTTCCAAAGTGTCCTGATGTGCCCTTTAGCAATGCCAAACAGGTCAGTGAAAATGGCATCCTTTCGCCGCACTTCAGACGACATCTCACAGCCTAGCCGACCTGAAACACCTGAGCCCGTTTTACCAGCAGGCTTTAACGGTAACCATTTGAAGCAAGAGGCAGCGGTGTCAGTTTCCGTAGTGTAGCGGTTATCACGTTCGCCCAACGCGCGAAAGGTCCCCGGTTCGAAACCGGGCGGAAACAGCCTACTGTGCCCTTTTCGTCATGCTTGCCCTCGTGGTTCCCCGGAGGCGGTGGGTGTCTTTTCTTCATTGGAGTGCCCGCAATCGATGCACTCAGAGCGTCCGTCCGTCGACAGGTTGAAATTGTAAACGCTGGTGTAGCCACTTTTAATTAAAATCTGATGATGATGATGATGATGATGTTGTTGTTGTTGTTGTTCTTGTTGTCATCGTGGTCGCCGTCATTATTATTGTTAAAGTAAAGCAGTAGTTAGATTTGTTTCTACCGTAAGGTGTAGAAGACAACAGTAGGTATGGCGTGTGATATCAAAACATTCAGAATACTTTTAACCTATATAATTTATAAGCTTTGTAAAATAAACCCAAATATCTCTTTTGCGGGGATAAACGCTGTTCTGAGTAGTTTGTGACTTGTTTAATACCAAACAAAGCATCGCTATAAAAAATAAATAAAAAAATCACTGTAAAAGCGCTAGTTATTTTTGATCTTTATAGTTATTTTCTAGGCTCAGGTTGTTTTTTAGCGCTTATAAAGGCCTGAAATATTCTTAGTGGTTGTTGACTATAGGTCTTGATGCTTAAAAATGTTTTTTTGAGAGACCAAAAGGTTCTAATAAAAGTTTAGAGTAGAGAGGAGAGAGATCGTCTCCATCTTGGTTTCTATTTGAAATTTGATGCAGTGTCATTTTATTGGTTGGTTTTGATATGTTAATTGGTAACAGGGTGGCACAAAGGCCAGACCAGAACAATGCCTTACAAGCAGATCCGGCATGTGGCCATCAGTATAAGTATGAAGGTCTGGTCTTCAGCTCGACAGACTCACACTGACCTTTCGATTTAAGACTAAAGATCAACAATGTCAAACAACATCAGCGATTCGATTTAAACGAGTTTTTAGGCAAGTCTTCAGATTATTTTCATTGACTCAGAGCGTGTTGTGTGCATGTATTGTAAATAAGGCTATAACATCTGTTTTAAGTTCTGTAAAATTATTTTTCAGCCAGTCAACAGGAGTTCATTCCCAACGCTGAGGAGATCATCTGGAACAACGACGGTAAGATTTTTGTGTTTGCGCTCATGGGTTCTTATGCATGGGTGTGTGTGGTTTTTTAATTACACAGAAACTATCGAAAGGCCTGTGATTAATGTCTCCGAGGATCGACCAAGAGAAGTGGTTGTCCCTAGACAGGCTGTCTGCCGACCGGGTAAGAACTAAACCCCTGTTTGTTTGTATAACGTTTCTGTAAGATGTTTGAGTCCAGTTTTGTTAATTTAAAAAAATTATCCTGTCTAACAGTATTAAGAAACGTGGTTCGAGACAACGAAAGGCCTTCCACATCGAGGGCTTGTTTCGTTTTACCTTCAAGAACCGTAACCTTTCAAGAATCTGAAAGGCCGTCAGCCCCGGTATCTGATAGCTGTGAGTATATATCTGCAGCCTGTAAGAGGTTAAAGCTTTTTATAAAGCGGTGTGGTTAAAGGTTAAACATGTCTCTTACCTTCACAGCGGTGCAAAAAGCTAAACCAGCCGAAAAACATAAGAAACGATTATTCTGTGGAGGTAAGTAAGATCTTTCAAACTTTAATGTTTTTAAAAGGGCTTTGTTTGCCCGTTGAGGGCTAATATTTAAGCGATGGGTGACCGTTTCCTGTAGGGCGGGGGGTTCTGGGAAAGATCTTTAGAAGTCCGGACAGGTCTAGGCTTGTTTCTGGGGAACGTGTTTAGAAATGACCGATTGCCGTACCGTCTGGTTAGGAAGTAAAGCCGTCCGAAAGGGTTTAGTAAGTTGTTTGGCTTATCTCCCGCTATTATACTTCTGTTTTAAAGTGGTTGTAGGAAAAGGCTTGAAGGTGTTCATTGTATTTAATATTTAAACAGATCGTGAAAACGTTTGTGAAACAGGAAGTCCCGGGATCAGGAAGCGTTTACACTTGGAAGGTTCGTTTAAAAATGAAATGTTGTTGTGTGTGTGTGTGTTTTATTAACAATATTACAGTTTTTAAAGAAACATTTAAGAAACAGTTTATTTACAGCGGCTTCTCTGTTTTAAATTTATTATCAAGTCCTAATAAATATATTGTCTGTAAATAATAAGGCGTTGTAGTGAATGTCTAAGGCTATTTTCAAAGGTCTAAAAAAGCTAAAGGTTTTGAATGTCCTGGACATGTTGTTTTAAGTTTGATTTCTGTCGCCGTTTAAAGATGTAAATGTAATGTATATTTTTATTCTTCCCAAGACTCTTGGGATAGTCATTCTGTGAATGAGCTATTGAGGACAATTACCCCGTCTAAGTGGGATCAAACATCTTTCCCGGTGAGATCACCGAGAGGATCCCCCACGGTGGTCTTGGAGACCCCCCAACATCTACTCAGGCCACAGCCTTCTGGGGGTAATTCAACACCCCAGATTCAGCCCGCCGCATTGTCGGGCGGAACAAATACAGGCATCCAACAACCTCAGGGGTCGCCGTCAGTCAGGGCTGACACACCACCCAACGACGGCCTGGTTTCAACATCGTCCCCCCAGACCCGTTTCTTGGCTACAGAAACGCGGAACAGTACCCCGCGCTTGGCCAGGGTGTCACCGCAAAGGCCTTCTTGGTCTCCGTCCATGAGTGTACGCTCGCTCCCTGCCTCCTTCGACCGAGATTTACCGGAGCGACCATCCTTTGAAGCTGAGCCAGGCCACCAGCCCCCGGAGCTACATCCTGAAGGTCGGCATGAGTTGCTACATACTTTGTTACAAAATCAAAGACATGTGTTAGTGGGGCAAAACCTGGTGATAGAGAGCCAAAACATCCTTATTAATACCCTTACTAACGAATTGTACCGTATTTAATGTTTTAATAGACACAAAACGCCTTACTATTGTGGGTTGTTGGAAAAATAAAAAATAAATTAAAAAATGTCCTGACTTGGTAAAAGAACTCACAAACTAAAGGATTATGAACAAGCTAGGGCCCCAAAAAGACCTTCCCGAGAGAACATCCCCGGCCCTGTTGTGAACTCCTCTGATGTCCCAATGAACCTGGAACTATTACAAATGATAAATTATTTAAATAACCCCCAATTACCACCGATAGAATGTGAATTAACAGACTTACCGGTGAACCCCGACCTGTTACAGATGTTCAATGATCTAAATAACCACCTCCCACCGGTAGCGCTTATAGAGGTTCACCCCCTAGTTCACCCCGATTTGTTTGAAATGGTGGAGGCTTTGGAGGAGCTACCCCGACCAAATTCTGCCCCTATTATAAATGATTTGAGACAATTAGAACACAGGATGGCGGCAGAAGCAGCCATCACTATAGAGGAGGGTCTTGACATTAACCGGTTGGATATCTTTGAAGGACTTTTACAGGCTTTAAATGAGCCTCCTCAAAAAGGGGGTTTTGTAGATGTCAGCAGTGGGGGTGTTCTGAATGTGGAGGGTTCTGAGACTGATAAGGCTGTGGAGGACATGCTCTGTGAGAATGTAGGGGGTGAAGGCTTTGTTCAAAATGATGATGTGTCCAAGAGTACCAGTGATCCCGTGATTATAGATAGACCGGCCTATAACAATTTTGAAATGATTCAGCGTTTTAATTTTGCAGAACTTTTAAATTGTGACAATTATGCAGAAATATTTGTCAACATACACGAGGCCTTGCAGAAAATGCTTGAACAGGTTGCTGAAAGGGTCAGACCTCGAGATGTTGTACAGTTAGAACTCAGAGGGGATGATTTGTTTAGCAACCTATCTGTAATGCTGAGTGGAGATAATTTAGACGTCTGGCTAAAATCGAAGCGATATTGCAAAGTAACGCAGCCATCATAGCTGATGAAAGTCTGTCTCTGGTAATGAATGTGGTTCGTAACCCTGAGGGTGGGGCGCTTAGAAGACTGTCGAAATGCTTGAAGAACGACATAATTAGGACCAAGCTCAGGCAATTAGTGGTGAGTTCCAGTGGGGACAATAAGCTCTGTTTTGCTTACAGTTTAATAAAACTACTCACCCCCGACATGCCTGAACCCCAAGCTCTGCAAGAAGCTTTAATGCTTCATCAGAGGGCCGGCTTAAACTCTCAACAGATGGTTGCCTTTTCAGACATCACCAAGTTTGAGGAGTTGTTGTCTTTAAAAATTGTTGTGTGGTACCGTTGTGAGGTAAAGGAAGTATTTGTGAAATTTCAGACACATCCTGAAACCCATACACAGACACTGTTTCTCTTCCTAAGTGATAGTCATTACTTTGGAATAAAGAGTTTGACGGCTTTTTTGGGTTGTTCGTATGTTTGTCATTGGTGTTATAAGGCCTTCAATGATAAGCTTAAGCACCGATGTGACGGTTACTGTAACGTCTGTTTCAATCCGCAATGTCGTAAGGGTTTGGCCCCTACCATCCGATGTAAAGATTGCTTAAGGATTTGTCTCTCAGCGTTCTGTTTTTCCGAGCATAAGGTACAGAGGGCCGCTGCTGAGGGGGTTAAAAAACGGAGTTATTGTGATCAAACTAAATATTGCCCGCAGTGTTGCCTCCAGTACCGTTTTCATGAGGTTAAACCACACAAATGTCTGGAGCCGAGATGCAGGATCTGTAATGCTGATTTAACCCCGGGGTCCGAACACCAGTGCTTTATTCAGCCGGTTAAAAAGGAGCCGCCGCACAACCGGTATGTCTTTTTTGCTTTTGAATGCCGGCAAGAAAACGGGGTCCACGTTGCTAATTATATACTCTGTATTGACATGTTGGATCGTGAGTGGTCAGCTAGCGGTGAGAGTTGTGTCAGGGATTTCTTTACGCGGTATCGCGGTCCAAAATACCTCAATTACACATTTATTGCCCACAATGCTAAGGGTTATGATTCTTACATTTTGATGAAGTATCTGGTGGAAAATGGGGTGACCCCAAAAATAATAGCTCAGGGTAGCAAGATCATGTGTTTCACCGACGAAGCTTTCAACTAACGTTACATAGACTCGTTAAATTTCATCCCCATGAAATTGAGCGCTTTGCCTAAGGCTCTGGGTTTTGAAGCTCAGAAGAAAGGTTGGTTCTGCCATTTTTTTAATACTATGGACACTCAAAATTATCGAGGGTCCTACCTGCCCGCCACTTATTATGGGGTTGATACTATGATGTCTCATGAGAGGGAGGAATTCTTTAAATGGTACAATACGGTTAAGGGAGGTGTTTTTGATGACCGAGAAGAGATGGCTGCTTATTGTAAAAATGATGTGGTGATCCTTAAAGAAGCCTGTGTGCGTTTCCGCGCCGAGGTTATCAACACATCGGGTCTCGACCCTTTGCAAAGTGTGACCATAGCGTCTCTCTGCATGAAAATGTATCGGTCCGATTTCTTGCAGAAAAACACTATAGCGGTCACCACTTCTGACAACTATCGTGCTAGACAAAAGAACTTTTCGACTGTCTCCATACAGTGGCTGGAATACCTGAGTGCCCGGGATAACATCTTCATCAGACATGCTTTAAATCAAGGGGAAGTCAAAATGGGGCCTTACTACTTAGACGGTTTTAGCGACGTGTCCGGGCGGCGTACCGCTTATGAGTTTGCAGGTTGTATTTACCATGGCTGTCCTCAGTGCTTCGACCCAAACACCTTTAACCCCGTAACACAAAAACTCTGCAGTGATATGTACTATGATTTCCAGGAACGAATTGAAACTTTAAAAAACACCTATGGTTTGAACGTGCTGGTGATTTGGGAACACGAGTGGACGACCCTGAAGCAACAGGAAGCGGGGGTACAACGGTTTATGGAAACCTTGGACTTTCCTGAACGTCTTGAGCCCCGGGATGCGTTATTTGGGGGTCGTACCAACGCCCTCTGTTTACATTATGAGGTAAAGGAGGGTGAGAGAGTAGATTACTATGATTTCACCAGTCTGTACCCTTATGTCAACAAGACCAAAATGTACCCGGTGGGGCGTCCAACCATTGTTTAACGTGACTTACTCGAAATCGGACATTACTTTGGTTTGATCAAAGTCACCATGTACCCTCCTCGCGAGCTGTTCTTACCCGTGTTGCCTTACAGGTGTTCGGGAAAATTGATGTTCCCTCTGTGTAGAACGTGTGTGGAAACTGAAAATCAAACTACCTCTTGTCTGCACAGTGATGAAGAGAGAGCGCTGACGGGTGTCTGGTGTAGCATTGAGCTTGACAAGGCGGTGGAGAAAGGTTACAGAGTCGGTAAGGTGTATGAGGTTTGGCATTTTTCTGAAAAATCTGATACTCTTTTTGCTGATTACATTATGACCCATCTGAAAGGGAAACAGGAGGCATCGGGCTATCCCTCATGGTGTGTTGACTCCGCGGCCAAAGAGCGATACGTTTAGCAATATTTTGAAAAGGAAGGGATCCGTCTAGAGCTGGGGAACATAACTGTAAACCCCGCCAAGAGACAAATGTCCAAACTGATTTTAAACAGTCTGTGGGGTAAGTTTGGGGAAAGAAATTACCGTCTAAACACAACCTTGATTAAAACCCCTGAACAGTTTATAGAATTTATGTTTTCCAAACAACATGCAGTATCACACTTTCAATTCTTAAATGACCACGTGGCACAGGTCCAGTGGAGGGCCCCTAAAGATTTCCCCACCAAACAGGGGAACGTTAATGTTTTCATAGCGGTTTTTACCTCGGCTTACGCCCGGCTTGAACTGTACAACTTAATGGATCAGTTGCAGGAACGCACGCTCTATCATGATACTGACTCTGTAATCTTTGTCACCAGGCCAGGGGATTGGGTCCCTCCCCTCGGGGACTACCTTGGGGAGTTAACGAGCGAACTAGATCCTCAGGACCACATAGTGGAGTTTGTTTCAGGGGGTCCTAAGACTTACGCATACAGAACGGCTGCGGGTAAGACCTGTATGAAAGTTAAGGGTTTCACTCTGAACCATTGTAACAACAAGCTCATTAACATCAAGTCTCTGACGACCCTGGTAGAAAGTTTTGTAACCGAGAAAGACGCGCCTCCTCGTGAGATTATTACAGCCGGAAATCAGATCTATCGCAATAAAAAGGGGTACACGTTGGAAAATAGATCACTAAACAAACGGTTCAGGGTGGTGTACAATAAAAGAGTGTTGAAGACTGATTATACCACTCTGCCTTATGGATATTAGCGGTGGTTTTGAAAACAGACTTCAACACCCTTTCTCCTGTATTATAGCCGGTCCCTCCAATTCGGGGAAGAGCTATCTTATAAAGAACATCATAGAAGATGTGGACGCAACCGTGTCCCAAGCTCTTGACAACATAGTGTGGTGTTTCTCTTGCTGGCAACCTCTCTACGATGATTTGGCTTGGAAAAAAAATAATCTGAAATTTGTGCAAGGTCTCCCCGCCTCGTTGTGTGGCGATGACTTGTTCCCGCCCGGTAATACTAACCTAGTGATCCTTGATGACCTGATGGAGCAGGCCGGTGACAACAGTGAAGTGGAAAAAGCTTTCACAAAGTACACTCATCATAGGAATTTAAGTATTATTTATTTAGTTCAAAATCTATTTTTTCAAGGTAAAAAAAGCCGCACTATTAATTTATATGCCAATTATATAATTCTTTTTAAAAACCCCAGAGATAAACTACAGGTCACCGTCTTGGCTCGTCAAATGTACCCTAACCAGACCAAGTTCTTTTTGGAGGCATTTGAGGATGCCACCAAAAAACCCTACGGGTACTTGATTGCGGAATTAAATGCACAAACCCCAGAAGACTTTCGCCTAAGAACAGGTTTGTGCCCGCACGATTGGCCGGCAGTCTATGTGCTAAAGAAAAGGAAATAAATAAGAATGTCTGTTCGGATTAAAAGAAATCTGCCGCTTTTGCAAATGTTATTTGAGAGGAGCCCGCGCCATAGGAAAGCTGTGCTGGCAGGGGCCCCCTCGGATTTGATCGAGACCCTGTGTGAAATAGCTTTTAACATCTTACGCGGTAATATACCCCTAACCCCTTCTCAACATTCTAAACTCAAAAAACAAAAAGCGGTTATCAAGATCATCGCTAATAAGAAGTATTCTATTAAAAGAAAAAGAAAGAAGATTAATCAAACCGGGGGTTTTATAGGACCGCTGTTGAGCATAGCCGTGCCTTTCCTAACCAGTCTTCTAGCTTCCAGAGTGGGTTAATAATGGAATATGCTCAGAAAATGTTTTTGATCCCTCAGGAGCAGCTTGAGAAACTGAGAAAAAATGTTGTCGGGCCAGAGCCCATTAGACAAACGGCCGAAAACAACCTGGACTCTGAAATGAAAGCTATACAGGCCAGGGCCGATTTAAATCAGTATTCCAAAGCCCAGTTGTATACCAACACGTTACAGCGCTACCTCCGTCTGGTTAGACAGGGTGAAAAAGATCAAAACATTTTAACTTTAACCATGGCCTCTCAAGAAAATGGTTCTGGGGCTGATGCGGGGGGAACGGTTGATAAAGATGTTGCGGTGACCGAACCTGTAGAGAGTTCAGAGGGAGATGTTGTAACGGATGTTTTGAGAAACATGCCGGCCAGAAGCAAAAGACATGCACAATATATCCTGCACAAAATGGTTCAGAAACTGCGGGTAACGGCTTGGAATGAACAGGGTGAATTTGTTTTTAAAGGACTACTGATCAAAGGTTCACACATGTTCGATTTGTTGAAGAGTGTCACTAGCACTAATAAGGTACCCGATAGTCGCCGACCTGTAGGCTGGAATGCTTTCCTACAGGCGATGGCCTGTCTGAACATGCCCCAATCAACAGTTCCTAACCAGGAAACGCGACAAAAAATCCGTCTGTGTAAAGAGGTGGAGCCTGATCTGACTCCGATATCTCATTACTCTGACCATGCTGAGCGACCATCCTCAGGATCTATCCATTGTTGGGAAGCTTATTAATCTCATGTTTTTATTTGTCTCCCCTGTAAATAATGACCCGACAAACAATTTTTTATTTTTATTTTTTATTTTTCAAATGTTGTACATTTATTTATACCATAACCCCTGCTTTGTATAAGAATTGTGTTGAATAAAAACAAAACTAATGATTCAAAGGCTGTTTTCATTATTTTTTCACCTTAACACGCATGACATCTTTTAAAATCCTCACAAGAACACCCCATCTGTATACACGGCTGGCTAGGGTCGTAAGTCATTGTGTTATAAGGGGGGGTCCACAGTGTCCTGACAAACTCTGCCACTTTTTTATCATTTTGGCCTAAATCCTCACTGTACAAGGCCATAATATCGGGGTATGACCTTCCTTTAGATCTATGAAATAAGAAAAACACACAGTGTTGACCACAAGTGAAGGTCTGAAGACTTTGTACTTGACGACCGCTGTAAATGGTTTCTTGACAGTTGTTGAGCAGAAAGTTATTGATCTTCCGAGGGAAAGGTCTGAAATCCGGGGGGTTTGCATAGGAATCAAAAAATTCACCACGGTGGTCCTCCCTTAGATAAATAGCCAGCCAATGTTCTCCGGGCATATTTTTAGGGTGTGTGTTGATTATGTACATTGCAGGTAAATTCTTGATCTTAAATTTAGGCAGCTGATCGCAGGTGTAGACTCCTTGAAACAGTTTCCGTGAGCTGGCCAGGGCATTCATGATGTGGTTGAGCTCTCTGGTGTTCATTTTAATAATAATCATACATAACGTTTCTCCTCTGATTCACCTCAATAATGTTGTCAAACACTGCATACACGACCATATTTACAGTGCGTGGTAGAGGCTGCTTGAAACGCATCTCCAAACGCATATTGCCCATCTTCATCAGTGAAAAATGTTGTCCACACTCTTCGTCAGGGGTCAGGTTGAAACCATACAGGGTGTAACCGCTGCAGTATTCCCGGCGATCGATCAGCCGGGAGTTTGATCCTTGAGATGGCGACCCGTAGCCAGTACTAGACTGTCATATTCACGAACCACATTGCCGTTTTCAAAGTCAGGTTGAAAAGGTCTGGATGGAACCTGCACACCATCGAAGTACAACGCTATAAATTCCGCGTTATAATGTTTAAAGTTAAAGGGGTTCTTGTTGTAAACCCCGGTAAATGCATCATTATCCACGAGACCTATAATAACCTGTTTTGGGAGCTGTCCTAGAAACAGATTTTCCTGGTTCATCACCCGTGTCCCTGCGGGGATACTGTGGACTTTCATATAGACTCTTTCGATCGGGTACTTGGCGTTTGCCGTCATTAACGCCTGCGCGTGTCCTAGTTTAACCGCCGGGGAGACGGACACTTTTTTCACAAACAGCGAGGCCGATAATATGGTCAGTTTATATTTTTCAGTATCAGGGGTCATCAGACAAAAAGCACTTTTACTACGGATCATTTTAATTTTAATGTCTACCCCGTTGAGCATGAGTTTTTCTTGGAAAAATATGTCTGCATGGATATGCCCCTTTAGCTCAAAGGTCCTCCCTTCTGTTGAAAAGGCCGTTCTTTTTTGCAAACCCTTATTGAGTCCCTCTGGATCCTTGTCGTCCATAGCTTCCGGGATGTCTTTGAAGAAAAGGCCGGGGTTGAACTGTTTGCTTAGGGTCTCCTCACTATAATTAAGTATACACTCCATCATGGCTCTATAGGGGTAAGTATTGCTGCTTTGACTAATGAGCCGATCTCCCAGGGTCACATCCACCTGTGAAAACATGGTGGCCACCGGGTAATTGATGACCCCAGCGTTGGTCGTCTTCTCGATTGCATCGCCATCCTCATCAGTCACTTTACAGTTCATTAAAATAAATGTGTTATTCAAATCAATATAATCCTCGCCATTGCCAGCTATAAAAAACTCCAGAGGGGCCGTGTCTGAAATTGCAGAAAGAGGGGGAATCTCTACATATATGATCTTATCTATACTCGTTTGAGTGTATGGAACTGTAAACAGATCCAGTTCTGATTTGACGCATTCTTCCGATAGACTGTGGACAAAAGACATGTTTAAAAGATGTATCCTGAGGCTCTATTTTTCTTTCTTTGAGACTTTCTTTTTGCAGGTTTTTTCTTGTGCTGCTTCCTTCTCCGAGTGTTTCCACGATATGTTGGAGAATGAGAGATTCTTCGTTTTTTGTTAGCCACGGATCTTTGTCGCCCCCTGGTGGACACATGCTGTTTCTTCTTTTACCCCCCTCCTCGCCATTACCATGAGACCCGAACCCTCCTGATGCTCATGGCTAGCTGCCCGGTTCATAACATTGGTGAACACGTCACTAACAATATTTTTAGCCGCTGATTTCAAGTGGGGTCTGGCTATAGCAAAGCCTCTCTTAAGCAGGGGTATGGCCATTCTAAAGAGACCACGAAAGAGTCCTCCTAGACCGGCGCCATACATTGTGGGGGCTCCTACAATACCGGGCAAGCCGTTCCATCTTGCATCTTGTAATAATCCACATAGGCGCTAGGATCTACATAACCCCTCGAGGTAGCCATTTTAATAATGTACAAACTGTTTCAGGGGTCGAAAATGTAGTTTGACATTAACTTTACCGAAGCGGAAGGGTACGTTGATATTCTGATCCGATTTTACTTCGATCGTGATGTTGTCAAAGTGGGTCTTTGAGACTAGTACGTAGTGTGGTTTGTCATAAGTAATTGTGA
Organism: Amia ocellicauda; assembly: GCF_036373705.1. Lineage (NCBI taxonomy): Eukaryota > Metazoa > Chordata > Actinopteri > Amiiformes > Amiidae > Amia > Amia ocellicauda. Next base: position 44,227 of record NW_027102666.1, read on the forward strand.
CCATGTCATTGCTTTTACCTTTATTAAGTACATTTCTCAAAAGGGGGACATAACTATCCCCGACCCTCTGGTGGGTTATGATATCCGTATACACATAAAGAGTGTAAAAGCCGCCCCACCACTTCTGAGAACCTGCTCTCTGTGTCAGAATAGAACCCAAATATACGCCCCAGTTGGCCGCTGGTTTGAATGCTAATACCTGGTTTTGACACCTTGTACACTCTGTTTTTAATAGGGTTGTAATATAGCTTGATGTTGGGGGTGCCTTCTGAGAACTGTTTATGCATCTCATCTAATATTTTATCCACATTGTCATAATAACCTCCTTGTATCGTGAATGTCCATTGACTCTTTTTAACATCATCAAAAATGGCGAAGGTGGCATCCTTATCTTGTAAAACAGCCCAAGTGTAAGGATACTGTATTTCCGCCAACCCCACTTCCCACGACCCCCTTAGATCTATAGATTTTCCAAATTGTACCGTGTAACTGGATATTTCATTTTTAGGATATATATCGAGAGAGGCATTACTGGGTAGAGTCACGTAGAAGCCTCCTGATTCCATCTTGAGAATCGAAAGTAATGCCCCCAACACACCCGCGGGCATGTTGTTATAAGGATTGAATATCGCAAACCTGTTGTTCCGGGACCCAACTATTGAACTTTTCAGGCCATCCAAGCCATTTCATCAACACATATTTTTTCCGGTTCTGGGTTTTTTCAGCTAATATCTTTTCAACTCTGTATACACTGTCTTTACCCACAATAATTTTTTGTAACTCGGCTTCGTAAAACGTTCCTTCTATATCCTCCCTGTCATAGTCTTTTAACCGGTACACGGGGGGGTCTCTAGCCAACTGTTCGGTAACTGTAAAATATTCGTCAGAAAATGTTTGTTCATAACCTTTGGCAAAAGTACTCCTTAGCTTTGAAACGCGAACCACATCACCGATGTTGAACTAATAAGTAGTTTTTCCCTTCTTAATAAATGGTCGGTATAATTTTTTATAGACCTTAAAAGAATTACTTTGATCAACATCTAAAGGCTTCATTTTAATACTGGTGTGATACCCTTGGTTGTAAGCATCGATAAAATCTTGAACTTTATCAAAATACTTGAACGTGTTGACCGCTGTAAAATATCTCCACATTTTGGTCTTTATGGTGCGGTTAAACCTCTCCACTACCGATGCCCTAAGCTCATTACCGGTGGTGAAATGATGTATTTTGTGTCTCTTCAGTAGATTCTGAAATTCTCTGTTGAGAAACTCTTTTCCTTTATCAGTCTGCAGTTTTTTAGGACATCGACCCTGGGACAATATATCCTCAAAGGCCCTTGTCACCGCCCGACCTGTTTTATTATGTAGAATGCGAGCCCAGGCATATTTTGATAACACATCGATACACATCAACATCAATTTGTGACCATTGTTATGTTTTGATAAATTTGACATATCGACTAGATCCATTTGCCATTGTGAGTCTATGTCAGTTGCATATACGCGGTTTCTTTTAAAGTTAATCCTGAGAGGTTTATGTAAGGTATAGGCGTCTTGTTCCCGTAACCATTCTGAAACAACCACATCATTAACCTTCACTCCGGCCTCAGCGAGTCCTCTTTGAAAACCCTTCTTACCCGCCAAACCCCCAATCTTGGCTGGGTTGTAGTATAGTTCCTGCATTTGGGGAGCTTGCCGAGTCATTCTGTCAAATAACCAAACAGACCCACACTATGCGCAAAGTTTTTATACAAGGTTTTTTATTCAACTTCAGGAGAGCAGATACCCCTTTTTAGACATTTGAGAAAAGTATAACATACACAACAATTTTTTCTACGGTCCAGACAAAAAGAAATCAGATGATTGGTTACTTGATCTATATCAACAAATATACCTGTTTCTTTATCTTGTAGGCACACACCTCAGTTACATATGTAAATAAAACAACAATATGACCTATTTTAAAAGTAAACAGAGGTGTATTAAACATGCTCAGCAAAAGGTCATACAGATGTTGATGATATGGCCTAATATCATTCTTGGCCCCCTTGAGCGCTTCATCCCAGTGTTCGTACCCCCCGGTCTTTGTTACAGCAGCCATTCACTTTTCCAGGTTTGAAAGTTGATCCTCATCGATGGTTAAATCTGTAGAGAAAAGGCTCGCGTTGGCTACTTTTCTGTCAAGCACATGGTGTAATAGCGCTCTCAGGTTAGCTACAGAGTGTTGATGACAGAACCAGTTGCAGAAGCAGTCCAGAACATTCCCCATGTTCAAAGTCCCTTAGTTCAGGTCAGAGTCTGAATCAGTGGCGTAGATGTCGAATTCCTCGTCGCTGCCCCCAGCTTTAACTTCTTTACTGAAGAAATAAGCTTTTAGCTTGCCAGCGGTTTTTCTACTCGGCTCATCCAGGTCATTGACCAGCTGCCCAAGTTTCTCTATTATAAACGGCTCCTTTTTCAGCTCCAGCAAAATCTCATCTATGATTTTCTGGACTTGTCCCGCAGTGACATGTATGTGGGAGTAAGACAGCGCCTTGATTAGTGCCGGTTTCAGCCACGGTTTGTTCAGTCTTCTGTAAAACACGTTGAAATAGAACAGGAAATAGTAACGGTCTGGTTCAAACAAACAACTGTGTCTCAACTGACTGGGGTGATTCACTTCACACCCCCGACAGACTTCTTTCAGAGCTCGGTCGATGAGAGCACTCAGAATATACACCAGGGTGCTTTTAACCACTCTGCTTACTTGGTCACATACCCCGGGCATAAATCCTGCGTCTTCATCACGCCCCTGGGACAGTCCGATGCTCATTGGGTCGCCTGGTGGTTTGTGGGGTGTTTCTACATCCATTGGACTGACCCCCTCCTGAGACGCACAGACGGTAGACAGTTCGGCAAAATCGAGGCCCTCCATGAGCTCCAGAGGCTGGGGATCCCCGAGACTCATTTGGACATCCATCGCACCGCATGTTGTTTCGTCCTGAGGGACCGGGGTCTGAGGTCTTGGAGGGTAACCGCAGTCAGAGGGTTCCAGAGTGTATACAAAATCTGGGGAATAGAACCAGGGGTGATCCCGGGTTTGAAGAGGCCTGTAGAGCCTGTCGACGTCCGCAGCTTTCGGGTAAGACATTCTCTTTAATTTTAAACCATGAATGAATTGTTGCGCCTTTTATCCTATCTCTTCACTACGTCACGACACACCGCCCTCTTAGAAGAGAGTAGCCCCTGAGCCGTCAGACCCCCCTCCAAAACCCCACACGTCGTCGGTTTTATCATCGTCGTCGTCATTCAAGGGGGATATATAATCCATAATCCAGCATATTCTCCTTCTAACCAAATCCAGTTGCGAACATTTGGTCAAGATGTCAAAACCATCATTTATACAGTTTATGACCTCTTTCAAGAACGGCCAGTCCACGGCGTCAAACATAATTTCAGTAACCTGTTTTTCTGGATCCTCCACACCCCCTTCAATAGGGTTTGTAATCAGGGTACTGCTAAACAAAACCTTACGATCTGTAGTTTGAGATAGACTCTTCACCACTCTACCGTAGTTCTGCAAGCTTTCCCATTCACACCTTTCAAAACCCTGAGTCGGAGACTCCATTTCGCATTCTCTTGGACCCTCTTGCAAGCCTTCTAGAGTCTTATCCACAAGCCCCAGATCTCTCCAGGCCATCACCTTCAACCAGTCCTCATAAGAGTATTCAATTACCGTCTCAAAAGGTTCCAACGTACCCTCCTTCTCTCCCAAAGCAAGAAGCTCCACTCCAACATAGCTGGGATCCCTTTTAAAGCGGTAACCCCGTCGAGCCCCCCAGAACAACACCCAGGAGCATTCAATCTTCAAATTGGTGAGTACAGGAACCCTTGCCCGGGATTGTTTCTTGCGGGGTTTCATGTTGATGTCGCTGGACATGTTGAAGAAGCGGGATGTTTCAGAAGCTGAGAATTAAAGAGGTATTGCCTAAAAGAAGCGCGGGTTCTTAAATAGAGAGGAGAGTTTCGGGGCGTTGCCTTCAGAGGGGTGGGGGTATTTATGGGTGGCCTTGTTGTTCAGGGTTTTATGGGTGCACACTTTCTGACGGATATGACGTAGGAATAATTAAGGAAATAACTCTACCTAAAATCACGCCCCCCAATTATGACGTAGGAATATTAATAAGCTTAGGGCATACGTCATAACAAAATAGGCCGCGCCCAAAAAACCCTACTATCTACTCTTATGTAGTTGAAGGCGCAGTATAGCTCTCATAGTCTGGTGGAGACGGAAGACCACCAGCCGTTTGAACAAGCCATTCAGCATCACCTTGTTGGGTTAAGTGCAGGCACTGTCAGAGCGCAGGGCATCCTGCCTTTGAAAGAGTTTCCGAAGTGTCCTGATGTGCCCTTTAGCAATGCAAAATAGGTCAGTGAAAATAGAAACCTTTATCTCACAGGCTGGCCCACGGGAAACGCCTGTGCGCGTTTTATCAGCCTGCTTCGATGGGAGGCATTCGAAACGCCAGGACGGGTCGTTTTCCGTAGTGTAGTGGCTATCACGTTTGCCTCACACGCGAAAGGTCCCCGGTTCGAAACCGGGCGGAAACAACCCGCGGTGCACGCGAGCCAGTGCCATGTTACCCGTCGCCATCTCTCTGCCCCAAGGCCGGCCGTCGTTTTCTCTTCCTCGGAGTGGCAAGAAATCCTGACCTTGAGAACAAACGATCGCAGAAGGGTAGCTTTGCGAGGCGCTGGAACTCACACTTTTAAAATCTATACATGTTGTAGCTGTTACAATACGACCGTAGCAGGATCAGCGACATTGCTGTTACTCTTATGTAGTCGAAGGCGCAGTATAGCTCTGATAGTCTGGTGGTGACGGAGGACCTCCAGCCGTTTGAACAAGCCATTCAGCATCACCTTGTTGGGCTAAGTGCAGGCACTGTCAGAGCGCAGGGCGACCTGCCTTTGATAGAGTTTCCTAAGTGTCCCGAAATCGGTGCACTCAGAGCGTCCGTCCGTCGACAGGTTGAAATTGTAAACGCTGGTGTAGCCACTTTTAATTGAAATATGATGATGATGATGATGATGTTGTTGTTCTTGTTCTTGTTGTTGTTGTTGTTCTTGTTTTTCTTGTTGTCGTCGTGGTCGCCGTCATTATTATTGTTAAAGTAAAGCAGTAGTTAGATTTGTTGCTACCGTAAGGTGTAGAAGGCACAATAGCTTTGTGATTGTCTGATGGTGGCACAAGACGAGCAGCAGCTGTTTGAACAAGCCATTGAACATCACCTTGTTGGGGTAAGTGTAAGTCTTGTCATAGCTCAGGGCGTTCTTCCTTTGAAAGAGTTTCCAAAGTGTCCTGATGTGCCCTTGAGCAATGCAAAATAGGTCAGTGAAAATAGAAACCTTTATCTCACAGGCTGGCCCACGGGAAACCCCTGTGCGCGTTTTACCAGCCGGCTTCGATGGGAGCCATTTGAAACACCAGGACGGGTCGGTTTCCGTAGTGTAGTGGCTATCACGTTCGCCTCACACGCGAAAGGTCCCTGGTTCGAAACCGGGCGGAAACAACCCGCGGTGCATGCGTGCCAGTGCCGTGTTACCCGTCGCCATCTCTCTGCCCCAAGGCCGGCCGTCGTTTTCTCTTCCTCGGAGTGGCAAGAAATCCTGACCTTGAGAACAAACGATCGCAGAAGGGTAGCTTTGCGAGGCACTGGAACTGACACTTTTAAAATCGATACATGTTGTTGCGTTACAATACGACCGTAGCAGGATCGGCGACATTGCTGTTACTCTTATGTAGTTGAAGGCGCAGTATAGCTCTGATAGTCTGGTGGTGACGGAAGACCACCAGCCGTTTGAACAAGCCATTCAGCATCACCTTGTAGGGCTAAACGCAGGCACTGTCAGAGCGCAGGTCGTCCTGCCTTTGAAAGAGTTTCCGAAGTGTCCCGAAATCGGTGCACTCAGAGCGTTCGTCCATCGACAGGTTGAAATTGTAAACGCTGGTGTAGCCACTTTTAATTAAAATCTGATGATGATGATGTTGTTGTTGTTATTCTTGTTGTCGTCGTAGTCGCCGTCATTATTAATGTTAAAGTAAAGCAGTAGTTAGATTTGTTGCTACCGTAAGGTGTAGAAGGCACAATAGCTCTGATAGTCTGGTGGTGAAGGAAGACCACCAGACGTTTGAACAAGCCATTCAGCATCACCTTGTTGGGTTAAGTGCAGGCACTGTCAGAGCGCAGGGCGTCCTGCCTTTAAAAGAGTTTCCGAAGTGTCCTGATGTGCCCTTTAGCAATGCCAAACAGGTCAGTGAAAATGGCATCCTTTCGCCGCACTTCAGACGCCATCTCACAGCCTAGCCGACCTGAAACACCTGAGCCCGTTTTACCAGTAGGCTTTAACGGTAACCATTTGAAGCAAGAGGCAGCGGTGTCAGTTTCCGTAGTGTAGCGGTTATCACGTTCGCCTAACGCGCGAAAGGTCCCCGGTTCGAAACCGGGCGGAAACAGCCTACTGTGGGCTGGCCCTTTTCGTCATTCTTGCCCTCGTGGTTCCCCGGAGGCGGTGAGTGTCTTTTCTTCATTGGAGTGCCCGCAATCGATGCACTCAGAGCGTCCGTCCGTCGACAGGTTGAAATTGTAAACGCTGGTGTAGCCACTTTTAATTAAAATCTGATGATGATGATGATGATGATGTTGTTGTTGTTGTTCTTGTTGTTGTTGTTCTTGTTGTCATCGTGGTCGCCGTCATTATTATTGTTAAAGTAAAGCAGTAGTTAGATTTGTTGCTACCGTAAGGTGTAGAAGACAACAGTTGGTATGGCGTGTGATATCAAAACATTCAGAATACTTTTAACCTATATAATTTATAAGCTTTGTAAAATAAACCCAAATATATCTTTTGCGGGGATAAACGCTGTTCTGAGTAGTTTGTGACTTGTTTAATACCAAACATAGCATCGCTATAAAAAAAAAAAAAAATCACTGTAAAAGCGCTAGTTATTTTTGATCTTTATAGTTATTTTCTAGGCTCAGGTTGTTTTTTAGTGCTTATAAAGGCCTGAAATATTCTTAGTGGTTGTTGACTATAGGTCTTGATGTTTAAAAATGTTTTTTTGAGAGACCAAAAGGTTCTAATAAAAGTTTAGAGTAGAGAGGAGAGAGATCGTCTCCATCTTGGTTTCTATTTGAAATTTGATGCAGTGTCATTTTATTGGTTGGTTTTGATATGTTAATTGGTAACAGGGCGGCACAAAGGCCAGACCAGAACAATGCCTTACAAGCAGATCCGGCATGTGGCCATCAGTATAAGTATGAAGGTCTGGTCTTCAGCTCGACAGACTCATACTGACCTTTCGATTTAAGACTAAAGATCAACAATGTCCGGAAACAACATCAGCGATTCGATTTAAACGAGTTTTTAGGCAAGTCTTCAGATTCTTTTCATTGACTCAGAGCGTGTTGTGTGCATGTATTGTAAATAAGGCTATAACATCTGTTTTAAGTTCTGTAAAATAATTTTTCAGCCAGTCAACAGGAGTTAATTCCCAACGCTGAGGAGATCATCTGGAACAACGACGGTAAGATTTTTGTGTTTGCGCTCATGGGTTCTTATGCATGGGTGTGTGTGGTTTGAAGCGGCTCATTAGAGTTATGAAAACGTTTTAATATATATTAATGCCGGTCTCTTTAATTACACAGAAACTATCGAAAGGCCTGTGATTAATGTCTCCAAGGATCGACCAAGAGAAGTGGTTGTCCCTAGACAGGCTGTCTGCCGACCGGGTAAGAACTAAACCCCTGTTTGTTTGTATAACGTTTCTGTAAGATGTTTGAGTCCAGTTTTGTTAATTTTAAAAAATTATCCTGTCTAACAGTATTAAGAAACGTGGTTTGAGACAACGAAAGGCCTTCCACATCGAGGGCTTGTTTCGTTTTACCTTCGAGAACCGTAACCTTTCAAGAATCTGAAAGGCCGTCAGCCCCGGTATCTGATAGCTGTGAGTATATATCTGCAGCCTGTAAGAGGTTAAAGCTTTTTATAAAGCGGTGTGGTTAAAGGTTAAACATGTCTCTTACCTTCACAGCGGTGCAAAAAGCTAAACCAGCCGAAAAACATAAGAAACGATTATTCTGTGGAGGTAAGTAAGATCTTTCAAACTTTAATGTTTTTAAAAGGGCTTTGTTTGCCCGTTGAGGGCTAATATTTAAGCGATGGGTGACCGTTTCCTGTAGGGCGGGGGGTTCTGGGAAAGATCTTTAGAAGTCCGGACAGGTCTAGGCTTGTTTCTGGGGAACGTGTTTAGAAATGACCGATTGCCGTACCGTCTGGTTAGGAAGTAAAGCCGTCCGAAAGGGTTTAGTAAGTTGTTTGGCTTATCTCCCGCTATTATACTTCTGTTTTAAAGTGGTTGTAGGAAAAGGCTTGAAGGTGTTCATTGTATTTAATATTTAAACAGATCGTGAAAACGTTTGTGAAACAGGAAGTCCCGGGATCAGGAAGCGTTTACACTTGGAAGGTTCGTTTAAAAATGAAATGTTGTTGTGTGTGTGTGTGTTTTATTAACAATATTACAGTTTTTAAAGAAACATTTAAGAAACAGTTTATTTACAGCGGCTTCTCTGTTTTAAATTATCAAGTCCTAATAAATATATTGTCTGTAAATAATAAGGCGTTGTAGAGAATGTCTAAGGCTATTTTCAAAGGTCTAAAAAAGCTAAAGGTTTTGAATGTCCTGGACATGTTGTTTTAAGTTTGATTTCTGTCGCCGTTTAAAGATGTAAATGTAATGTATATTTTTATTCTTCCCAAGACTCTTGGGATAGTCATTCTGTGAATGAGCTATTGAGGACAATTACCCCGTCTAAGTGGGATCAAACATCTTTCCCGGTGAGATCACCGAGAGGATCCCCCACGATGGTCTTGGAGACCCCCCAACATCTACTCAGGCCACAGCCTTCTGGGGGTAATTCAACACCCCAGATTCAGCCCGCCGCATTGTCGGGCGGAACAAATACAGGCATCCAACAACCTCAGGGGTCGCCGTCAGTCAGGTCTGACACACCACCCAACGACGGCCTAGTTTCAACATCGTCCCCCCAGACCCGTTTCTTGGCTACCGAAACGCGAAACAGTAACCCTGCGCTTGGCCAGGGTGTCACCGCAAAGGCCTTCTTGGTCTCCGTCCATGAGTATACACTCGCTCCCTGCCTCCTTCGACCGAGATTTACCGGAGAGACCATCCTTTGAAGCTGAGCCAGGCCACCAGCCCCCGGAGCTACTTCCTGAAGGTCGGCATGAGTTGCTACATACTTTGTTACAAAATCAAAGACTTGTGTTAGTGGGGCAAAACCTGGTGATAGAGAGCCAAAACACCCTTATTAATACCCTTACTAACGAATTGTACCGTATTTAATGTTTAAATAGACACAAAACGCCTTACTATTGTGGGTTGTTGGAAAAATAAAAAATAAATTAAAAAATGTCCTGACTTGGTAAAAGAACTCACAAACTAAAGGATTATGAACAAGCTAGGGCCCCAAAAAGACCTTCCCGAGAGAACATCCCCGGCCCTGTTGTGAACTCCTCTGATGTCCCAATGAACCTGGAACTATTACAAATGATAAATTATTTAAATAACCCCCAATTACCACCGATAGAATGTGAATTAACAGACTTACCTGTGAACCCCGACCTGTTACAGATGGTCAATGATCTAAATAACCACCTCCCACCGGTAGCGCTTATAGAGGTTCACCCCCTAGTTCACCCCGATTTGTTTGAAATGGTGGAGTCTTTGGAGGAGCTACCCCGACCAAATTCTGCCCCTATTATAAATGATTTGAAACAATTAGAACACAGGATGGCGGCAGAAGCAGCCATCACTATAGAGGAGGGTCTTGACATTAACCGGTTGGATATCTTTGAAGGACTTTTACAGGCTTTAAATGAGCCTCCTCAAAAAGGGGGTTTTGTAGATGTCAGCAGTGGGGGTGTTCGGAATGTGGAGGGTTCTGAGACTGATAAGGCTGTGGAGGACATGCTCTGTGAGAATGTAGGGGGTGAAGGCTTTGTTCAAAATGATGATGTGTCCAAGAGTACCAGTGATCCCGTGATTATAGATAGACCGGCCTATAACAATTTTGAAATGATTCAGTGTTTTAATTTTGCAGAACTTTTAAATTGTGACAATTATGCAGAAATATTTGTCAACATACACGAGGCCTTGCAGAAAATGCTTGAACAGGTTGCTGAAAGGGTCAGACCTCGAGATGTTGTACAGTTAGAACTCAGAGGGGATGATTTGTTTAGCAACCTATCTGTAATGCTGAGTGGAGATAATTTAGATGTCTGGCTAAAATCGAAGCGTTATTGCAAAGTAACGCAGCCATCTTAGCTGATGAAAGTCTGTCTCTGGTAATGAATGTGGTTCGTAACCCTGAGGGTGGGGCGCTTAGAAGACTGTCGAAATGCTTGAAGAACGACATAATTAGGACCAAGCTCAGGCAATTAGTGGTGAGTTCCAGTGGGGACAATAAGCTCTGTTTTGCTTACAGTTTAATAAAACTACTCACCCCCGACATGCCTGAACCCCAAGCTCTGCAAGAGGCTTTAACGCTTCATCAGAGGGCTGGCTTAAACTCTCAACAGAGGGTTGCCTTTTCAGACATCACCAAGTTGCAGGAACATAACTGTAAACCCCGCCAAGAGACAAATGTCCAAACTGATTTTAAACAGTCTGTGGGGTAAGTTTGGGGAAAGAAATTACCGTCTAAACACAACCTTGATTAAAACCCCTGAACAGTTTATAGAATTTATGTTTTCCAAACAACATGCAGTATCACACCTTCAATTCTTAAATGACCACGTGGCACAGGTCCAGTGGAGGGCCCCTAAAGATTTCCCCACCAAACAGGGGAACGTTAATGTTTTCATAGCGGTTTTTACCACGGCTTACGCCCGGCTTGAACTGTACAACTTAATGGATCAGTTGCAGGAACGCACACTCTATCATGATTCTGACTCTGTAATCTTTGTCACCAGGCCAGGGGATTGGGTCCCTCCCCTCGGGGACTACCTTGGGGAGTTAACGAGCGAACTAGATCCTCAGGACCACATAGTGGAGTTTGTTTCAGGGGGTCCTAAGACGCATACAGAACGGCTGCGGGTAAGACCTGTATGAAAGTTAAGGGTTTCACTCTGAACCATTGTAACAACAAGCTCATTAACATCAAGTCTCTGACGACCCTGGTAGAAAGTTTTGTAACCGAGAAAGACGCGCCTCCTCGTGAGATTATTACAGCCGGAAATCAGATCTATCGCAATAAAAAGGAGTACACGTTGGAAAATAGATCACTAAACAAACGGTTCAGGGTGGTGTACAATAAAGGAGTGTTGAAGACTGATTATACCACTCTGCCTTATGGATATTAGCGGTGGTTTTGATAACAGACTTCAACACCCTTTCTCCTGTATTATAGCCGGTCCCTCCAATTCGGGGAAGAGCTATCTTATAAGGAACATCATAGAAGATGTGGACGCAACCGTGTCCCAAGCTCTTGACAACATAGTGTGGTGTTACTCTTGCTGGCAACCTGTCTACGATGATTTGGCTTCGAAAAAAAATAATCTGAAATTTGTGCAAGGTCTCCCCGCCTCGTTGTAAGACGATGACTTGTTCCCGCCCGGTCAAACTAACCTAGTGATCCTTGATGACCTGATGGAGCAGGCCGGTGACAACAGTGAAGTGGAAAAAGCTTTCACAAAGTACACTCATCATAGGAATTTAAGTATTCTTTATTTAGTTCAAAATCTATTTTTTCAAGGTAAAAAAAGCCGCACTATTAATTTAAATGCCAATTATATAATTCTTTTTAAAAACCCCAGAGATAAACTACAGGTCACCGTCTTGGCTCGTCAAATGTACCCTAACCAGACCAAGTTCTTTTTGGAGGCATTTGAGGATGCCACCAAAAAACCCTACGGGTACTTGATTGCGGACTTAAAAGCACAAACCCCAGAAGACTTTCGCCTCAGAACAGGTTTGTGCCCGCCCGATTGGCCGGCAGTGTATGTGCTAAAGAAAAGGAAATAAATAAGAATGTCTGTTCGGATTAAAAGAAATCTGCCACTTTTGCAAATGTTATTTGAGGGGAGCCTGCGCCATAGGAAAGCTGTGCTGGCAGGGGCCCCCTCGGATTTGATCGAGACCATGTGTGAAATAGCTTTTAACATCTTACACGGTAATATACCCCTAACCCCTTCTTAACATTCTAAACTCAAAAAACAAAAAGCGGTTATCAAGATCATCGCTAATAAGAAGTATTCTATTAAAAGAAAAAGAAAGAAGATTAATCAAACCAGGGGTTTTATAGGACCGCTGTTGAGCATAGCCGTGCCTTTCCTAACCAGTCTTCTAGCTTCCAGAGTGGGTTAATAATGGAATATGCTCAGAAAATGTTTTTGATCCCTCAGGAGCAGCTTGAGAAACTGAGAAAAAATGTTGTCGGGCAAGAGCCCATTAGACAAACGGCCGAAAACAACCTGGACTCTGAAATGAAAGCTATACAGGCCAGGGCCGATTTAAATCAGTATTCCAAAGCCCAGTTGTATACCAACACGTTACAGCGTTACCTCCGTCTGGTTAGACAGGGTGAAAAAGATCAAAACATTTTAACTTTAACCATGGCCTCTCAAGAAAATGGTTCTGGGGCTGATGCGGGGGGTACGGTTGATAAAGATGTTGCGGTGACCGAACCTGTTGAGAGTTCAGAGGGAGATGTTGTAACGGATGTTTTGAGAAACATGCCGGCCAGAAGCAGGAGACATGCAGAATATATCCTGCGCAAAATGGTTCAGAAACCGCGGGTAACGGCTTGGAATGAACAGGGTGAATTTGTTTTTAAAGGACAACTGATCAAAGGTTCACACATGTTTGATTTGTTGAAGAGTGTCAATAGCACTAATAAGGTACCCGAGAGTCGCCGACCTGTAGGCTGGAATGCTTTCCTACAGGCGATGGCCTGTCTGAACATGCCCCAATCCACAGTTCCTAACCAGGAAACGCGACAAAAAATCCATCTGTGTAAAGAGGTGTAGCCTGATCTGACTCCGATATCTCATTACTCTGACCGTGCTTAGCGACCATCCTCAGGATCTATCCATCGTTGGGAAGCTTATTAATCTCATGTTTTTATTTGTCTCCCCTGTAAATAATGACCCGACAAACAATTTTTTATTTATTTTTTTTTATTTTCAAATGTTGTACATTTATTTATAACATAACCCCTGCTTTGTATAAGAATTGTTTTGAATAAAAACAAAACTAATGATTCAAAGGCTGTTTTCTTTATTTTTTCACCTTAACACGCATGACATCTTTTAAAATCCTCACAAGAACACCCCATCTGTATACATGACTGGCTAGGGTCGTAAGTCATTGTGTTATAAGGGGGGTCCACAGTGTACTGACAAACTCTGCCACTTTTTTATCATTTTGGCCTAAATCCTCACTGTACAAGGCCATAATATCGGGGTATGACCTTCCTTTAGATCTATGATATAAGAAAAACACACAGTGCTGACCACAAGTGAAGGTCTGAAGACTTTGTACTTGACGACCGCTGTAAATGGTTTCTTGACAGTTGTTGAGCAGAAAGTTATTGATCTTCCGAGGGAAAGGTCTGAAATCCGGGGGGTTTCCATAGGAATCAAAAAATTCACCACGGTGGTCCTCCCTTAGATAAATAGCCAGCCAATGTTCTCCGGGCATATTTTTAGGGTGTGTGTTGATTATGTACATTGCAGGTAAATTCTTGATCTTAAATTTAGGTAGCTGATCGCAGGCGTAGACTCCTTGAAACAGTTTCCGTGAGCCGGCCAGGGCATTCATGATGTGGTTGAGCTCTCTGGTGTTCATTTTAATAATAATCATACCGAACGTTTCTCCTCCGATTCACCTCAATAATGTTGTCAAACACAGCATACACGACCATATTTACAGTGCGTGGTAGAGGCTGCTTGAAACGCATCTCCAAACGCATATTGCCCGTCTTCATCAGTGAAAAATGTTGTCCACACTCTTCGTCAGGGGTCAGGTTGAAACCGTACAGGGTGTAACCGCTGCAGTATTCCCGGCGATCGATCAGCAGAGTTTGATCCTTGAGATGGCGACCCGTAGCCAGTACTACACTGTAATATTCACGAACCGCATTGCCGTTTTCAAAGTCAGGTTGAAAAGGTCTGGATGGAACCTGCACACCATCGACGTACAACGCTATAAATTCCGCGTTATAATGTTTAAAGTTAAAAAGGTTCTTGTTGTAAACCCCGGTAAATGCATCATTATCCACGAGACCAATAATAACCTGTTTTGGGAGCTGTCCTAGAAACAGATTTTCCTGGTTCATCACCCGTGTCCCTGCAGGGATACTGTGGACTTTCATATAGACTCTTTCGATCGGGTACTTAACGCCTGCGCGTGTCCTAGTTTAACCGCCGGGGAGACGGACACTTTTTTCACAAACAGCGAGGCCGATAATATGGTCAGTTTATATTTTTCAGTATCAGGGGTCATCAGATAAAAAGCACTTTTACTACGGATCATTTTAATTTTAATGTCTACCCCGTTGAGCATGAGTTTTTCTTGGAAAAATATGTCTGCATTGATATGCCGCATTAGCTCAAAGGTCCTCCCTTCTGTTGAAGAGGCCGTTCTTTTTTGCAAACCCTTATTGAGTCCCTCTGGATCCTTGTCGTCCATAGCTTCCGGGTTGTCTTTGAAGAAAAGGCCGGGGCTGAACTGTTTGCTTAGGGTCTCCTCACTATAATTAAGGATACACTCCATCATGGCTCTATAGGGGTAAGTATTGCTGCTTTGACTAATGAGCCGATCTCCCAGGGTCACATCCACCTGTGAAAACATGGTGGCCACCGGGTAATTGATGACCCCAGCGTTGGCCGTCTTCTCGATTGCATCGCCATCCTCATTAGTCACTTTACAGTTCATTAAAATAAATGTGTTATTCAAATCATTATAATCCTCGCCATTGCCAGCTATAAAAAACTCCAGAGGGGCCATGTCTGAAATTGCAGAAAGAGGGGGAATCTCTACATATATGCTCTTATCTATACTCGTTTGAGTGTATGGAACTGTAAACAGATCCAGTTCTGATTTGACGCATTCTTCCAATAGACTGTGGACAAAAGACATGTTTAAAAGATATATCCTGAGGCTCTATTTTTCTTTCTTTGAGACTTTCTTTTTGCAGGTTTTTTCTTGTGCTGCTTCCTTCTCCGAGTGTTTCCACGATATGTTGGAGAATGAGAGATTCTTCGTTTTCTGTTAGCCACGGATCATCGTCGCCCTGGTGGACACATGCTGTTTCTTCTTTTACCCCCCCTCCTCGCCATTACCATGAGACCCGAACCCTCCTGATGCTCATGGCTAGCTGCCCGGTTCATAACATTGGTGAACACGTCACTAACAATATTTTTAGCCGCTGATTTCAAGTGGGGTCTGGCTATAGCAAAGCCTCTCTTAAGCAGGGGTACGGCCATTCTAAAGAGACCACGAAAGAGTCCTCCTAGACCGGCGCCATACATTGTGGGGGCTCCTACAAAACCGGGCAAGCCGTTCCATCTTGCATCTTGTAATAATCCACATTGGCGCTAGGATCTACATAACCCCTCGAGGTAGCCATTTTAATAATGTACACACTGTTTCAGGGGTCGAAAATGTAGTTTGACAACTTAACTTTACCGAAGCGGAAGGGTACGTTGATATTCTGATCCGATTTGACTTCGATCGTGATGTTGTCAAAGTGGGTCTTTGAGACTGGTACGTAGTGTGGCTTGTCATAAGTAATTGTGACCATGTCATTGCTTTTACCTTTAATAAGTACATTTCTCAAAAGGGGGACATAACTATCCCCGACCCTCTGGTGGGTTATGATATCCGTATACACATAAAGAGTGTAAAAGCCGCCCCACCACTTCTGAGAACCTGCTCTCTGTGTCAGAATAGAACCCTAATATACGCCCCAGTTGGCCGCTGGTTTGAATGCTAATACCTGGTTTTGACACCTTGTACACTCTGTTTTTAATAGGGTTGTAATATAGCTTGATGTTGGGGGTGCCTTCTGAGAACTGTTTATGCATCTCATCTAATATTTTATCCACATTGTCATAATAACCTCCTTGTATCGTGAATGTCCATTGACTCTTTTTAACATCATCAAAAATGGCGAAGGTGGCATCCTTATCTTGTAAAACAGCCCAAGTGTAAGGATACTGTATTTCCGCCAACCCCACTTCCCACGACCCTCTTAGATCTAAAGATTTTCCAAATTGTACCGTGTAACTGGATATTTCATTTTTAGGGTATATATCGAGAGAGGCGTTACTGGGTAGAGTCACGTAGAAGCCTCCTGATTCCATCTTGAGTATCGAGAGTAATGCCCCCAACACACCCGCGGGCATGTTGTTATAAGGATTGAATATCGCAAACCTGTTGTTCCGGGACCCAACTATTGAACTTTTCAGGCCATCCAAGCCATTTCACCAACACATATTTTTTCCGGTTCTGGGTTTTTTCAGCTAATATCTTTTCAACTCTGTATACACTGTCTTTACCCACAATAATTTTTTGTAACTCGGCTTCGTAAAACGTTCCTTCTATATCCTCCCCGTCATAGTCTTTTAACCGGTACACGGGGGGGGCTCTAGCCAACTGTTCGGTAACTGTAAAATATTCGTCAGAAAATGTTTGTTCATAACCTTTGGCAAAAGTACTCCTTAGCTTTGAAACGCGAACCACATCACCGATGTTGAACTTATAAGTAGTTTTTCCCTTCTTAATAAATGGTCCGTATAATTTTGTATAGACCTGAAAAGAATTACTTTGATCAACATCTATAGACTTCATTTTAATACTGGTGTGATACCCTTGGTTGTAAGCATCAATAAAATCCTGAACTTTATCAAAATACTTGAACGTGTTGACCGCTGTAAAATATCTCCACATTTTGGTCTTTATGGTGCGGTTAAACCTCTCCACTACCGATGCTTTAAGCTCATTTCCGGTGGTGAAATGATGTATTTTGTGTCTCTTCAGTAGATTCTGAAATTCTCTGTTGAGAAACTCTTTTCCTTAATCAGTCTGCAGTTTTTTAGGACATCGACCCTGGGACAATATATCCTCAAAGACCCTCGTCACCGCTCAACCTGTTTTATTATGTAGAATTCGAGCCCAGGCATATTTTGATTAAACATCGATACACATCAACATCAATTTGTGACCATTGTTATGTTTTGATAAATTTGACATATCGACTAGATCCATTTGCCATTGTGAGTCTATGTCAGTTGCATATACGCGGTTTCTTTTAAAGTTAATCCTGAGAGGTTTATGTAAGGTATAGGCGTCTTGTTCCCGTAACCATTCTGAAACAACCACATCATTAACCTTCACTCCGGCCTCAGCGAGTCCTCTTTGAAAACCCTTCTTACCCGCCAAACCCCCAATCTTGGCTGGGTTGTAGTATAGTTCCTGCATTTGGGGAGCTTGCCGAGTCATTCTGTCAAATAACCACACAGACCCACACTATGCGCAAAGTTTTTTACAAGGTTTTTTATTCAACTTCAGGAGAGCAGATACCCCTTTTTAGACATTTGAGAAAAGTATAACATACACAACAATTTTTTCTACGGTCCAGACAAAAAGAAATCAGATGATTGGTTACTTGATCTATATCAACAAATATACCTGTTTCTTTATCTTGTAGGCACACACCTCAGTTACATATGTAAATAAACAACAATATGACCTATTTTAAAATTAAACAGAGGTGTATTAAACATGCTCAGTAAAAGGTCATACAGATGTTGATGAAATGGCCTAATATCATTCTTGGCCCCCTTGAGCGCTTCATCCCAGTGTTCGTACCCCCCGATCTTTGTTACAGCAGCCATTAACTTTTCCAGGTTTGAAAGTTGATCCTCATCGATGGTTAAATCTGTAGAGAAAAGGCTCGCGTTGGCTACTTTTCTGTCAAGCACATGGTGTAATAGCGCTCTCAGGTTAGCTGCAGAGTGTTGATGACAGAACCAGTTGCAGAAGCAGTCCAGAACATTCCCCATGTTCAAAGTCCCTTAGTTCAGGTCAGAGTCTGAATCAGTGGCGTAGATGTCGAATTCTTCGTCGCTGTCCCCAGCTTTAACTTCTTTACGGAAGAAATAAGCTTTTAGCTTGCCAGCGGTTTTTCTACTCGGCTCATCCAGGTCATTGAGCAGCTGCCCAAGTTTCTCTATTATAAACGGCTCCTTTTTCAGCTCCAGCAAAATCTCATCTAT
Source organism: Amia ocellicauda (assembly GCF_036373705.1). Classification (NCBI taxonomy): domain Eukaryota; kingdom Metazoa; phylum Chordata; class Actinopteri; order Amiiformes; family Amiidae; genus Amia; species Amia ocellicauda. Next base: position 62,566 of record NW_027102666.1, read on the forward strand.
GATTTTCTGGACTTGTCCCGCAGTGACATGTATGTGGGAGTAAGACAGCGCCTTGATTAGTGCCGGTTTCAGCCACGGTTTGTTCAGTCTTCTGTAAAACACGTTGAAATAGAACAGGAAATAGTAACGGTCTGGTTCAAACAAACAACTGTGTCTCAACTGACTGGGGTGATTCACTTCACACCCCCGACAGACTTCTTTCAGAGCTCGGTCGATGAGAGCACTCAGAATATACACCAGGGTGCTTTTAACCACTCTGCTTACTTGGTCACATACCCCGGGCATAAATCCTTCGTCTTCATCACGCCCCCGGGACTGTCCGATGCTCATTGGTTCGCCTGGTGGTTTGTGGGGTGTTTCTACATCCATTGGACTGACCCCCTCCTGAGACGCACAGACGGTAGACAGTTCGGCAAAATCGAGGCCCTCCATGAGCTCCAGAGGCTGGGGATCCCCGAGACTCATTTGGACATCCATCGCACCGCATGTTGTTTCGTCCTGAGGGACCGGGGTCTGAGGTCTTGGAGAGTAACCGCAGTCAAAGGGTTCCAGAGTGTATACAAAATCTGGGGAATAGAACCAGGGGTGATCCCGGGTTTGAAGAGGCCTGTAGAGCCTGTCGACGTCCGCAGCTTTCGGGTAAGACATTCTCTTTAATTTTAAACCATGAATGAATTGTTGCGCCTTTTATCCTATCTCTTCACTACGTCATGACACACCGCCCTCTTAGAAGAGAGTAGCCCCTGAGCCGTCAGACCCCCCTCCAAAACCCCACACGTCGTCTGTTTTATCATCGTCGTCGTCATTCAAGGGGGATATATAATCCATAATCCAGCATATTCTCCTTCTAACCAAATCCAGTTGCGAACATTTGGTCAAGATGTCAAAACCATCATTTATACAGTTTATGACCTCTTTCAAGAACGGCCAGTCCACGGCGTCAAACATCATTTCAGTAACCTGTTTTTCTGGATCCTCTTGCCCTTGAGCAATGCAAAATAGGTCAGTGAAAATAGAAACCTTTATCTCACAGGCTGGCCCACGGGAAACGCCTGTGCGCGTTTTACCAGCCTGCTTCGATGGGAGCCATTCGAAACGCCAGGACGGGTCGGTTTCCGTAGTGTAGTGGCTATCACGTTCGCCTCACACGCGACAGGTCCCCGGTTCGAAACTGGGTGGAAACAACCCGCGGTGCACGTATGCCAGTGCCGTGTTACCCGTCCTCATCTCTCTGCCCCAAGGCCGGCCGTCGTTTTCTCTTCCTCGGAGTGGCAAGAAATCCTGACCTTGAGAACTAATGATCGAAGAAGGGTAGCTTTGCGAGGCGCTGGAACTGACACTTTTAAAATCGATACATGTTGTTGCTGTTACAATACGACCGTAGCAGGATCGGCGACATTGCTGTTACTCTTATGTAGTTGAAGGCGCAGTATAGCTCTGATAGTCTGCTGGTGAAGGAAGACCACCAGCCGTTTGAACAAGCCATTCAGCATCACCTTGTTGGGCTAAGTGCAGGCACTGTCAGAGCGCAGGGCGTCCTGCCTTTGAAAGAGTTTCCAAAGTGTCCTGATGTGCCCTTGAGCATTGCAAAATAGGTCAGTGAAATTAGAAACCTTTATCTCACAGGCTGGCCCAAGGGAAACGCCTGTGCGCGTTTTACCAGCCTGCTTCGATGGGAGCCATTCGAAACACCAGGACAGGTTGGTTTCCGTAGTGTAGTGGCTATCACGTTCGCCTCACACGCGAAAGGTCCCTGGTTCGAAACCGGGCGGAAACAACCCGCGGTGCACGTGTGCTAGTGCCGTGTTACCTGTCCCTGTAACGCGGCCGGCCATCGTTTTCTCTTCCTCGGAGTGTCAAGAAAGCCTGACCTAGAGAACAAACGATCACAGAAGGGTAGCTTTGCGAGGCGCTGGAACTGACACTTTTAAAATCGATACATGTTGTTGCTGTTACAATACGACCGTAGCAGGATCGGCGACATTGCTGTTACTCTTATGAGTAGATAGTTGGGTTTTTTGGGCGCGGCCTATTTTGTTATGACGTATGCCCTAAGCTTATTAATATTCCTACGTCATAATTGGGGGGCGTGATTTTAGGTAGAGTTATTTCCTTAATTATTCCTACGTCATATCCGTCAGAAAGTGTACACCCATAAAACCCTGAACAACAAGGCCGCCCATAACCTGTTGTTCTTGTTGTTCTTGTTGGTCAACTGTAGAGTGTGAATGGGTCGGCTCTTCCTGTAGTGGTTGGGGGTCTTTTTTAAATATACATTTAATGGTTTAGTAAATCTAAACCGTTATAAGATCAACAAGTTCTGTTGTCTGTAATGGTCCCAGGTCTTAACAATGCCAGTTTTGAATTGTGCGTTTATCATATTCACACTGTCTCTGTCTGTCTTTCTCTCTCTCTCGCCCAATCATTTTATAAAATTCAACAAGTTCTGTTGTCTGTTATGATCCCAGGTCCTAACAATGCCTGTTTTGCATAGGGTACTTATGTTATCCACACTGTATCTGGCTCTGTCTCTCTCCTCAAATTTAATTAAAAATTAAATTAAAAAAGAGGGTGTGTGTGTGGGTGTTTGTGTGTATAGGTTAATTGTTTTTGTAAAAAAAAAAAAAAAAAAAGCTGTGGTTATATTTTATCTCTCACATAATGTGTTCAGTCGTTTTACTTAAATACATTCTAGGGTCTTAAAGCTCATAAGAGTTAGACTTAAGATAAGGATATGCTTTTAAGGTATTTTAGCAGTCTCAATCCCTGATGATAAGGAATCGTTTAAAAAATGAAAACAACTGATCACTCAATGCTAAATAGATCACAACACTCAAGGCTAAATCACTCACACCATGGGGGGCGGGGGTGTGCTCATACAACAATAGGTATGGCGTGTGGTATCAAAACATTCAGAATACTTTTAACCTATATAATTTATAAGCTTTGTAAAATAAACCCAAATATCTCTTTTGCGGGGATAAACGCTGTTCTGAGTAGTTTGTGACTTGTTTAATACCAAACAAAGCATCGCTATAAAAAAAAAAAAAAAATCACTGTAAAAGCGCTAGTTATTTTTGATCTTTATAGTTATTTTCTAGGCTCAGGTTGTTTTTTAGCGCTTATAAAGGCCTGAAATATTCTTAGTGGTTGTTGACTATAGGTCTTGATGCTTAAAAATGTTTTTTTGAGAGACCAAAAGGTTCTAATAAAAGTTTAGAGTAGAGAGGAGAGAGATCGTCTCCATCTTGGTTTCTATTTGAAATTTGATGCAGTGTCATTTTATTGGTTGGTTTTGATATGTTAATTGGTAACAGGGTGGCACAAAGGCCAGACCAGAACAATGCCTTACAAGCAGATCCGGCATGTGGCCATCATTATAAGTATGAAGGTCTGGTCTTCAGCTCGACAGACTCATACTGACCTTTCGATTTAAGACTAAAGATCAACAATGTCCGGAAACAACATCAGCGATTCGATTTAAACGAGTTTTTAGGCAAGTCTTCAGATTATTTTCATTGACTCAGAGCGTGTTGTGTGCATGTATTGTAAATAAGGCTATAACATCTGTTTTAAGTTCTGTAAAATTATTTTTCAGCCAGTCAACAGGAGTTAATTCCCAACGCTGAGGAGATCATCTGGAACAACGACGGTAAGATTTTTGTGTTTGCGCTCATGGGTTCTTATGCATGGGTGTGTGTGGTTTTGAAGCGGCTCATTAGAGTTATGAAAACGTTTTAATATATATTAATGCCGGTCTCTTTAATTACACAGAAAGTATCGAAAGGCCTGTGATTAATGTCTCCGAGGATCGACCAAGAGAAGTGGTTGTCCCTAGACAGGCTGTCTGCCGACCGGGTAAGAACTAAACCCCTGTTTGTTTGTATAACGTTTCTGTAAGATGTTTGAGTCCAGTTTTGTTAATTTTAAAAAATTATCCTGTCTAACAGTATTAAGAAACGTGGTTCGAGACAACGAAAGGCCTTCCACATCGAGGGCTTGTTTCGTTTTACCTTCGAGAACCGTAACCTTTCAAGAATCTGAAAGGCCGTCAGCCCCGGTATCTGATAGCTGTGAGTATATATCTGCAGCCTGTAAGAGGTTAAAGCTTTTTATAAAGCGGTGTGGTTAAAGGTTAAACATGTCTCTTACCTTCACAGCGGTGCAAAAAGCTAAACCAGCCGAAAAACATAAGAAACGATTATTCTGTGGAGGTAAGTAAGATCTTTCAAACTTTAATGTTTTTAAAAGGGCTTTGTTTGCCCGTTGAGGGCTAATATTTAAGCGATGGGTGACCGTTTCCTGTAGGGCGGGGGGTTCTGGGAAAGATCTTTAGAAGTCCGGACAGGTCTAGGCTTGTTTCTGGGGAACGTGTTTAGAAATGACCGATTGCCGTACCGTCTGGTTAGGAAGTAAAGCCGTCCGAAAGGGTTTAGTAAGTTGTTTGGCTTATATCCCGCTATTATACTTCTGTTTTAAAGTGGTTGTAGGAAAAGGCTTGAAGGTGTTCATTGTATTTAATATTTAAACAGATCGTGAAAACGTTTGTGAAACAGGAAGTCCCGGGATCAGGAAGCGTTTACACTTGGAAGGTTCGTTTAAAAATGAAATGTTGTTGTGTGTGTGTGTGTTTTATTAACAATATTACAGTTTTTAAAGAAACATTTAAGAAACAGTTTATTTACAGCTGCTTCTCTGTTTTACATTTATTATCAAGTCCTAATAAATATATTGTCTGTAAATAATAAGGCGTTGTAGTGAATGTCTAAGGCTATTTTCAAAGGTCTAAAAAAGCTAAAGGTTTTGAATGTCCTGGACATGTTGTTTTAAGTTTGATTTCTGTCGCCGTTTAAAGATGTAAATGTAATGTATATTTTTATTCTTCCCAAGACTCTTGGGATAGTCATTCTGTGGATGAGCTATTGAGGACAATTACCCCGTCTAAGTGGGATCAAACATCTTCCCCGGTGAGATCACCGAGAGGATCCCCCACGGTGGTCTTGGAGACCCCCCAACATCTACTCAGGCCACAGCCTTCTGGGGGTAATTCAACACCCCAGATTTAGCCCGCCGCATTGTCGGGCGGAACAAATACAGGCATCCAACAACCTCAGGGGTCGCCGTCAGTCAGGGCTGACACACCACCCAACGACGGCCTGGTTTCAACATCGTCCCCCCAGACCCGTTTCTTGGCTACAGAAACGCGGAACAGTACCCCGCGCTTGGCCAGGGTGTCACCGCAAAGGCCTTCTTGGTCTCCGTCCATGAGTATACGCTCGCTCCCTGCCTCCTTCGACCGAGATTTACCGGAGCGACCATCCTTTGAAGCTGAGCCAGGCCACCAGCCCCCGGAGCTACTTCCTGAAGGTCGGCATGAGTTGCTACATACTTTGTTACAAAATCAAAGACTTGTGTTACTGGGGCAATGCCTGGTGATAGAGAGCCAAAACACCCTTATTAATACCCTTACTAACGAATTGTACCGTATTTAATGTTTTAATAGACACAAAACGCCTTACTATTGTGGGTTGTTGGAAAAATAAAAAATAAATTAAAAAATGTCCTGACTTGGTAAAAGAACTCACAAACTAAAGGATTATGAACAAGCTAGGGCCCTAAAAAGACCTTCCCGAGAGAACATCCCCGGCCCTGTTGTGAACTCCTCTGATGTCCCAATGAACCTGGAACTATTACAAATGATAAATTATTTAAATAACCCCCAATTACCACCGATAGAATGTGAATTAACAGACTTACCGGTGAACCCCGACCTGTTACAGATGGTCAATGATCTAAATAACCACCTCCCACCGGTAGCGCTTATAGAGGTTCACCCCCTAGTTCACCCCGATTTGTTTGAAATGGTGGAGGCTTTGGAGGAGCTACCCCGACCAAATTCTGCCCCTATTATAAATGATTTGAGACAATTAGAACACAGGATGGCGGCAGAAGCAGCCATCACTATAGAGGAGGGTCTTGACATTAACCGGTTGGATATCTTTGAAGGACTTTTACAGGCTTTAAATGAGCCTCCTCAAAAAGGGGGTTTTGTAGATGTCAGCAGTGGGGGTGTTCGGAATGTGGAGGGTTCTGAGACTGATAAGGCTGTGGAGGACATGCTCTGTGAGAATGTAGGGGGTGAAGGCTTTGTTCAAAATGATGATGTGTCCAAGAGTACCAGTGATCCCGTGATTATAGATAGACCGGCCTATAACAATTTTGAAATGATTCAGCGTTTTACTTTTGCAGAACTTTTAAATTGTGACAATTATGCAGAAATATTTGTCAACATACACGAGGCCTTGCAGAAAATGCTTGAACAGGTTCAGACCTCGAGATGTTGTACAGTTAGAACTCAGAGGGGATGCTTTGTTTAGCAACCTATCTGCAATGCTGAGTGGAGATAATTTAGATGTCTGGCTAAAATCGAAGCGTTATTGCAAAGTAACGCAGCCATCTTAGCTGATGATAGTCTGTCTCTGGTAATGAATGTGGTTCGTAACCCTGAGGGTGGGGCGCTTAGAAGACTGTCGAAATGCTTGAAGAACGACATAATTAGGACCAAGCTCAGGCAATTAGTGGTGAGTTCCAGTGGGGACAATAAGCTCTGTTTTGCTTACAGTTTAATAAAACTACTCACCCCCGACATGCCTGAACCCCAAGCTCTGCAAGAGGCTTTAATGCTTCATCAGAGGGCCGGCTTAAACTCTCAACAGATGGTTGCCTTTTCAGACATTACCAAGTTTGAGGAGTTGTTGTCTTTAAAAATTGTTGTGTGGTACCGTTGTGAGGTAAAGGAAGTATTTGTTAAATTTCAGACACATCCTGAAACCCATACACAGACACTGTTTCTCTTCCTAGGTGATAGACATTAATTTGGAATAAAGAGTTTGACGGCTTTTTTGGGTTGTTCGTATGTTTGTCATTGGTGTTATAAGGCCTTCAATGATAAGCTTAAGCACCGCTGTGACGGTTACTGTAACGTCTGTTTCAATCCGCAATGTCATAAGGGTTTGGCCCCTACCATCCGATGTAAAGATTGCTTAAGGATTTGTCTCTCAGCGTTCTGTTTTTCCGAGCATAAGGTACAGAGGGCCGCTGCTGAGGGGGTTAAAAAACTGAGTTATTGTGATCAAACTAAATATTGCCCGCAGTGTTGCCTCCAGTACCGTTTTCATGAGGTTAAACCACACAAATGTCTGGAGCCGAGATGCAGGATCTGTAATGCTGATTTAACCCCGGGGTCCGAACACCAGTGCTTTATTCAGCCGGTTAAAAAGGAGCCGCCGCACAACCGGTATGTCTTTTTTGCTTTTGAATGCCGGCAAGAAAACGGGGTCCACGTTGCTAATTATATACACTGTATTGACATGTTGGATCGTGAGTGGTCAGCTAGCGGTGAGAGTTGTGTCAGGGATTTCTTTACGCGGTATCGCGGTCCAAAATACCTCAATTACACATTTATTGCCCACAATGCTAAGGGTTATGATTCTTACATTTTGATGAAGTATCTGGTGGAAAATGGGGTGACCCCAAAAAAAGTAGCTCAGGGTAGCAAGATCATGTGTTTCACCGACGAAGCTTTCAACTAACGTTACATAGACTCGTTAAATTTCCTCCCCATGAAATTGAGCGCTTTGCCTAAGGCTCTGGGTTTTGAGGCTCAGAAGAAAGGTTGGTTCTGCCATTTTTTTAATACTAAGGACACTCAAAATTATCGAGGGTCCTACCCGCCCGCCTCTTATTATGGGGTTGATACTATGATGTCTCATGAGAGGGAGGAATTCTTTAAATGGTACAATACGGTTAAGTGAGGTGTTTTTGATTTCCGAGAAGAGATGGCCGCTTATTGTTAAAATGATGTGGTGATCCTTAATGAAGCCTGTGTGCGTTTCTGCGCCGAGGTTATCAACACATCGGGTCTCGACCCTTTGCAAAGTGTGACCATAGTGTCTCTCTGCATGAAAATGTATCGGTCCAATTTCTTGCAGAAAAACACTATAGCGGTCACCACTTCTGACAACTATCGTGCTAGACAAAAGAACTTTTCGACTGTCTCCATACAGTGGCTGGAATACCTGAGTGCCCGGGATAACATATTCATCAGACATGCTTTAAATCAAGGGGAAGTCAAAATGGGGCCTTACTACTTAGACGGTTTTAGCGACGTGTTCGGGCGGCGTACCGCTTATGAGTTTGCTGGTTGTATTTACCATGGCTGTCCTCAGTGCTTCGACCCAAACACCTTTAACCCCGAAACACAAAAACTCTGCGGTGATATCTACTATGATTTCCAGGAACGAATTGAAACTTTAAAAAACACCTATGGTTTGAACGTGCTGGTGATTTGGGAACACGAGTGGACGACCCTGAAGCAACAGGATGCGGGGGTACAACGGTTTATGGAAACCTTGGACTTTCCTGAATGTCTAGAGCCCCGGGATGCGTTATTTGGGGGTCGTACCAATGCCCTCTGTTTACATTATGAGGTAAAGGAGGGTGAGAGAGTAGATTACTATGATTTCACCAGTCTGTACCCTTATGTCAACAAGACCAAAATGTACCCGGTGGGGCGTCCAACCATTGTTTATCGTGACTTTCTCGAAATCGGACATTACTTTGGATTGATCAAAGTCACCATGTACCCTCCTCGCGAGCTGTTCTTACCCGTGTTGCCTTACAGGTGTTCGGGAAAATTGATGTTCCCTCTGTGTAGAACGTGTGTGGAAACTGAAAATCAAACTACCTCTTGTCTGCACAGTGATGAAGATGACGGGTGTCTGGTGTAGCATTGAGCTTGACAAGGCGGTGGAGAAAGGTTACAGAGTCGGTAAGGTGTTTGAGGTTTGGCATTTTTCTGAAAAATCTGATACTCTTTTTGCTGATTACATTATGACCCATCTGAAAGGGAAACAGGAGGCATCGGGCTATCCCTCATGGTGTGTTGACTCCGCGGCCAAAGAGCGATACATTCAGCAATATTTTGAAAAGGAAGGGATCCGTCTAGAGCCGGGGAACATAACTGTAAACCCCGCCAAGAGACAAATGTCCAAACTGATTTTAAACAGTCTGTGGGGTAAGTTTGGGGAAAGAAATTACCGTCTAAACACAACCTTGATTAAAACCCCTGAACAGTTTATAGAATTTATGTTTTCCAAACAACATGCAGTATCACACTTTCAATTCTTAAATGACCACGTGGCACAGGTCCAGTGGAGGGCCCCTAAAGATTTCCCCACCAAACAGGGGAACGTTAATGTTTTCATAGCGGTTTTTACCACGGCTTACGCCCGGCTTGAACTGTACAACTTAATGGATCAGTTGCAGGAACGCACGCTCTATCATGATACTGACTCTGTAATCTTTGTCACCAGGCCAGGGGATTGGGTCCCTCCCCTCGGGGACTACCTTGGGGAGTTAACGAGCGAACTAGATCCTCAGGACCACATAGTGGAGTTTGTTTCAGGGGGTCCTAAGACTTACGCATACAGAACGGCTGCGGGTAAGACCTGTATGAAAGTTAAGGGTTTCACTCTGAAACATTGTAACAACAAGCTCATTAACATCAAGTCTTTAGATCTATCGAAATAAAAAGGGGTACACGTTGGAAGATAGATCACTAAACAAACGGTTCAGGGTGGTGTACAATAAAAGAGTGTTGAAGACTGATTATACCACTCTGCCTTATGGATATTAGCGGTGGTTTTGATAACAGACTTCAACACCCTTTCTCCTGTATTATAGCCTGTCCCTCCAATTCGGGGAAGAGCTATCTTATAAAGAACATCATAGAAGATGTGGACACAACCGTGTCCCAAGCTCTTGACAACATAGTGTGGTGTTACTCTTGCTGGCAACCTCTCTACGATGATTTGGCTTCGAAAAAAAATAATCTGAAATTTGTGCAAGGTCTCCCCGCCTCGTTGTGTGACGATGACTTGTTCCCGCCCGGTCAAACTAATCTAGTGATCCTTGATGACCTGATGGAGCAGGCCGGTGACAACAGTGAAGTGGAAAAAGCTTTCACAAAGTACACTCATCATAGGAATTTAAGTATTATTTATTTAGTTCAAAATCTATTTTTTCAAGGTAAAAAAAGCCGCACTATTAATTTATATGCCAATTATATAATTATTTTTAAAAACCCCAGAGATAAACTACAGGTCACCGTCTTGGCTCGTCAAATGTACCCTAACCAGACCAAGTTCTTTTTGGAGGCATTTGAGGATGCCACCAAAAAACCCTATGGGGACTTGATTGCGGACTTAAAAGCACAAACCCCAGAAGACTTTCGCCTCAGAACAGGTTTGTGCCCGCCCGATTGGCCGGCAGTGTATGTGCTAAAGTAAAGGAAATACATAAGAATGTCTGTTCGGATTAAAAGAAATCTGCCACTTTTGCAAATGTTATTTGAGGGGAGCCCGCGCCATAGGAAAGCTGTGCTGGCAGGGGCCCCCTCGGATTTGATCGAGACCCTGTGTGAAATAGCTTTTAACATCTTACGCGGTAATATACCCCTAACCACTTCTCAACATTCTAAACTCAAAAAACAAAAAGCGGTTATCAAGATCATCGCTAATAAGAAGTATTCTATTAAAAGAAAAAGAAAGAAGATTAATCAAACCGGGGGTTTTATAGGACCGCTGTTGAGCATAGCCGTGCCTTTCCTAACCAGTCTTCTAGCTTCCAGAGTGGGTTAATAATGGAATATGCTCAGAAAATGTTTTTGATCCCTCAGGAGCAGCTTGAGAAACTGAGAAAAAATGTTGTCGGGCCAGAGCCCATTAGACAAACGGCCGAAAACAACCTGGACTCTGAAATGAAAGCTATACAGGCCAGGGCCGATTTAAATCAGTATTCCAAAGCTCAGTTGTATACCAACACGTTACAGCGCTACCTCCGTCTGGTTAGACAGGGTGAAAAAGATCAAAACATTTTAACTTTAACCATGGCCTCTCAAGAAAATGGTTCTGGGGCTGATGCGGGGGGTACGGTTGATAAAGATGTTGCGGTGACCGAACCTGTTGAGAGTTCAGAGGGAGATGTTGTAACGGATGTTTTGAGAAACATGCCGGCCAGAAGCAAAAGACATGCAGAATATATCCTGCACAAAATGGTTCAGAAACCGCGGGTAACGGCTTGGAATGAACAGGGTGAATTTGTTTTTAAAGGACAACTGATCAAAGGTTCACACATGTTTGATTTGTTGAAGAGTGTCACTAACACTAATAAGGTACCCGATAGTCGCCGACCTGTAGGCTGGAATGCTTTCCTACAGGCGATGGCCTGTCTGAACATGCCCCAATCAACAGTTCCTAACCAGGAAACGCGACAAAAAATCCGTCTGTGTAAAGAGGTGGAGCCTGATCTGACTCCGATATCTCATTACTCTGACCGTGCTGAGCGACCATCCTCAGGATCTATCCATCGTTGGGAAGCTTATTAATCTCATGTTTTTATTTGTCTCCCCTGTAAATAATGACCCGACAAACAATTTTTTTTTTTTTTCAAATGTTGTTCATTTATTTATACCATAAACCCTGCTTTGTATAAGAATTGTGTTGAATAAAAACAAAACTAATGATTCAAAGGCTGTTTTCATTATTTTTTCACCTTAACACGCATGACATCTTTTAAAATCCTCACAAGAACACCCCATCTGTATACATGGCTGGCTAGGGTCGTAAGTCATTGTGTTATAAGGGGGGGTCCACAGTGTCCTGACAAACTCTGCCACTTTTTTATCATTTTGGCCTAAATCCTCACTGTACAAGGCCATAATATCGGGGTATGACCTTCCTTTAGATCTATGATATAAGAAAAACACACAGTGTTGACCACAAGTGAAGGTCTGCAGACTTTGTACTTGACGACCGCTGTAAATGGTTTCTTGACAGTTGTTGAGCAGAAAGTTATTGATCTTCCGAGGGAAAGGTCTGAAATCCGGGGGGTTTGCATAGGAATCAAAAAATTCTCCACGGTGGTCCTCCCTTAGATAAATAGCCAGCCAATGTTCTCCGGGCATATTTTTAGGGTGTGTGTTGATTATGTACATTGCAGGTAAATTCTTGATCTTAAATTTAGGCAGCTGATCGCAGGCGTAGACTCCTTGAAACAGTTTCCGTGAGCCGGCAAGGGCATTCATGTTGTGGTTGAGCTCTCTGGTGTTCATTTTAATAATAATCATACAGAACGTTTCTCCTCCGATTCACCTCAATAATGTTGTCAAACACAGCATACACGACCATATTTACAGTGCGTGGTAGAGGCTGCTTGAAACGCATCTCCAAACGCATATTGCCCGTCTTCATCAGTGAAAAATGTTGTCCACACTCTTCGTCAGGGGTCAGGTTGAAACCGTACAGGGTGTAACCGCTGCAGTATTCCCGGCGATCGATCAGCAGAGTTTGATCCTTGAGATGGCGACCCGTAGCCAGTACTAGACTGTCATATTCACGAACCGCATTGCCGTTTTCAAAGTCAGGTTGAAAAGGTCTGGATGGAACCTGCACACCATCGACGTACAACGCTATAAATTCCGCGTTATGTTTAAAGTTAAAGGGGTTCTTGTTGTAAACCCCGGTAAATGCATCATTATCCACGAGACCTATAATAACCTGTTTTGGGAGCTGTCCTAGAAACAGATTTTCCTGGTTCATCACCCGTGTCCCTGCGGGGATACTGTGGACTTTCATATAGACTCTTTCGATCGGGTACTCGGCGTTTGCCGTCATTAACGCCTGCGCGTGTCCTAGTTTAACCGCCGGGGAGACGGACACTTTTTTCACAAACAGCGAGGCCGATAATATGGTCAGTTTATATTTTTCCGTATCAGGGGTCATCAGACAAAAAGCATTTTTACTACGGATCATTTTAATTTTAATGTCTACCCCGTTGAGCATGAGTTTTTCTTGGAAAAATATGTCTGCATGGATATGCCCCATTAGCTCAAAGGTCCTCCCTTCTGTTGAAGAGGCCGTTCTTTTTTGCAAACCCTTATTGAGTCCCTCTGGATCCTTGTCGTCCATAGCTTCCGAGATGTCTTTGAAGAAAAGGCCGGGGCTGAACTGTTTGCTTAGGGTCTCCTCACTATAATTAAGTTTACACTCCATCATGGCTCTATAGGGGTAAGTATTGCTGCTTTGACTAATGAGCCGATCTCCCAGGGTCACATCCACCTGTGAAAACATGGTGGCCACCGGGTAATTGATGACCCCAGCGATGGCCGTATTCTCGATTGCATCGCCATCCTAATCAGTCACTTTACAGTTCATTAAAATAAATGTGTTATTCAAATCAATATAATCCTCGCCATTGCCAGCTATAAAAAACTCCAGAGGGGCCGTGTCTGAAATTGCAGAAAGAGGGGGAATCTCTACATATATGATCTTATCTATACTCGTTTGAGTGTATGGAACTGTAAACAGATCCAGTTCTGATTTGACGCATTCTTCCGATAGACTGTTGACAAAAGACATGTTTAAAAGATGTATCCTGAGGCTCTATTTTTCTTTCTTTGAGACTTTCTTTTTGCAGGTTTTTTCTTGTGCTGCTTCCTTCTCCGAGTGTTTCCACGATATGTTGGAGAATGAGAGATTCTTCGTTTTTTGTTAGCCACGGATCTTCGTCGCCCTGGTGGACACATGCTGTTTCTTCTTTTACCCCCCCTCCTCGCCATTACCATGAGACCCGAACCCTCCTGATGCTCATGGCTAGCTGCCCGGTTCATAACATTGGTGAACACGTCACTAACAATATTTTTAGCCGCTGATTTCAAGTGGGGTCTGGCTATAGCAAAGCCTCTCTTAAGCAGGGGTACGGCCATTCTAAAGAGACCATGAAAGAGTCCTCCTAGACCGGCGCCATACATTGTGGGGGCTCCTACAAAACCGGGCAAGCCGTTCCATCTTGCATCTTGTAATAATCCACATAGGCGCTAGGATCTACATAACCCCTCGAGGTAGCCATTTTAATAATGTACACACTGTTTCAGGGGTCGAAAATGTAGTTTGACATTAACTTTACCGAAGCGGAAGGGTACGTTGATATTCTGATCCGATTTTACTTCGATCGTGATGTTGTCAAAGTGGGTCATTGAGACTGGTACGTAGTGTGGTTTGTCATAAGTAATTGTGACCATGTCATTGCTTTTACCTTTAATAAGTACATTTCTCAAAAGGGGGACATAACTATCCCAGACCCTCTGGTGGGTTATGATATCCGTATACACATAAAGAGTGTAAAAGCCGCCACACCACTTCTGAGAACCTGCTCTCTGTGTCCGAATAGAACCCTAATATACGCCCCAGTTGGCCGCTGGTTTGAATGCTAATACCTGGTTTTGACACCTTGTACACTCTGTTTTTAATAGGGTTGTAATATAGCTTGATGTTGGGGGTGCCTTCTGAGAACTGTTTATGCATCTCATCTAATATTTTATCCACATTGTCATAATAACCTCCTTGTATCGTGAATGTCCATTGACTCTTTTTAACATCATCAAAAATGGCGAAAGTGGCATCCTTATCTTGTAAAACAGCCCAAGTGTAAGGATACTGTATTTCCGCCAACCCCACTTCCCACGACCCCCTTAGATCTATAGATTTTCCAAATTCCAAATATTTCATTTTTAGGGTATATATCGAGAGAGGCGTTACTGGGTAGAGTCACGTAGAAGCCTCCTGATTCGATCTTGAGTATCGAAAGTAATGCCCCCAACACACCCGCGGGCATGTTGTTATAAGGATTGAATATCGCAAACCTGTTGTTCCGGGACCCAACTATTGAACTTTTCAGGCCATCCAAGCCATTTCATCAACACATATTTTTTCCGGTTCTGGGTTTTTTCAGCTAATATCTTTTCAACTCTGTATACACTGTCTTTACCCACAATAATTTTTTGTAACTCGGCTTCGTAAAACGTTCCTTCTATATTCTCCCCGTCATAGTCTTTTAACCGGTACACGGGGGGGTCTCTAGCCAACTGTTTGGTAACTGTAAAAGTACTCCTTAGCTTTGAAACGCGAACCACATCACAGATGTTGAACTTATAAGTAGTTTTTCCCTTCTTAATAAATGGTCCGTATAATTTTTTATAGACCTTAAAAGAATTACTTTGATCCACATCTATAGGCTTCATTTTAATACTGGTGTGATACCCTTGGTTGTAAGTATCGATAAAATCCTGAACTTTATCAAAATACTTGAACGTGTTGACCGCTGTAAAATATCTCCACATTTTGGTCTTTATGGTGCGGTTAAACCTCTCCACTACCGATGCCTTAAGCTCATTACCGGTGGTGAAATGATGTATTTTGTGTCTCTTCAGTAGATTCTGAAATTCTCTGTTGAGAAACTCTTTTCCTTTATCAGTCTGCAGTTTTTTAGGACATCGACCCTGGGACAATATATCCTCAAAGGCCCTTGTCACCGCCCGACCTGTTTTATTATGTAGAATGCGAGCCCAGGCATATTTTGATAACACATCGATACACATCAACATCAATTTGTGACCATTGTTATGTTTTGATAAATTTGACATATCGACTAGATCCATTTGCCATTGTGAGTCTATGTCAGTTGCATATACGCGGTTTCTTTTAAAGTTAATCCTGAGAGGTTTATGTAAGGTATAGGCGTCTTGTTCCCGTAACCATTCTGAAACAACCACATCATTAACCTTCACTCCGGCCTCAGCGAGTCCTCTTTGAAAACCCTTCTTACCCGCCAAACCCCCAATCTTGGCTGGGTTGTAGTATAGTTCCTGCATTTGGGGAGCTTGCCGAGTCATTCTGTCAAATAACCACACAGACCCACACTATGCGCAAAGTTTTTATACAAGGTTTTTTATTCAACTTCAGGAGAGCAGATACCCCTTTTTAGACATTTGAGAAAAGTATAACATACACAACAATTTTTTCTACGGTCCAGACAAAAAGAAATCAGATGATTGGTTACTTGATCTATATCAACAAATATACCTGTTTCTTTATCTTGTAGGCACACACCTCAGTTACATATGTAAATAAAACAACAATATGACCTATTTTAAAAGTAAACAGAGGTGTATTAAACATGCTCAGTAAAAGGTCATACAGATGTTGATGAAATGGCCTAATATCATTCTTGGCCCCCTTGAGCGCTTCATCCCAGTGTTCGTACCCCCCGGTCTTTGTTACAGCAGCCATTAACTTTTCCAGGTTTGAAAGTTGATCCTCATCGATGGTTAAATCTGTAGAGAAAAGGCTCGCGTTGGCTACTTTTCTGTCAAGCACATGGTGTAATAGCGCTCTCAGGTTAGCTGCAGAGTGTTGATGACAGAACCAGTTGCAGAAGCAGTCCAGGGTCTGAGGTCTTGGAGAGTAACCGCAGTCAAAGGGTTCCAGAGTGTATACAAAATCTGGGGAATAGAACCAGGGGTGATCCCGGGTTTGAAGAGGCCTGTAGAGCCTGTCGACGTCCGCAGCTTTCAGGTAAGACATTCTCTTTAATTTTAAACCATGATTGAATTGTTGCGCCTTTTATCCTATCTCTTCACTACGTCACGACACACCGCCCTCTTAGAAGAGAGTAGCCCCTGAGCCGTCAGACCCCCCTCCAAAACCCCACACGTCGTCTGTTTTATCATCGTCGTCGTCATTCAAGGGGGATATATAATCCATAATCCAGCATATTCTCCTTCTAACCAAATCCAGTTGCGAACATTTGGTCAAGATGTCAAAACCATCATTTATACAGTTTATGACCTCTTTCAAGAACGGCCAGTCCACGGCGTCAAACATAATTTCAGTAACCTGTTTTTCTGGATCCTCCACACCCCCTTCAATAGGGTTTGTAATCAGGGTACTGCTAAACAAAACCTTACGATCTGTAGTTAGAGATAGACTCTTCACCACTCTACCGTAGTTCTGCAAGCTTTCCCATTCACACCTTTCAAAACCCTGAGTCGGAGACTCCATTTCGCATTCTCTTGGACCCTCTTGCAAGCCTTCTAGAGTCTTATCCACAAGCCCCAGATCTCTCCAGGCCATCACCTTCAACCAGTCCTCATAAGAGTATTCAATTACCGTCTCAAAAGGTTCCAACGTACCCTCCTTCTCTCCCAAAGCAAAAAGCTCCACTCCAACATAGCTGGGATCCCTTTTAAAGCGGTAACCCCGTCGAGCCCCCCAGAACAACACCCAGGAGCGTTCAATCTTCAAATTGGTGAGTACAGGAACCCTTGCCCGGGATTGTTTCTTGCGGGGTTTCATGTTGATGTCGCTGGACATGTTGAAGAAGCGGGATGTTTCTGATGCTGAGAATTAAAGAGGTATTGCCTAAAAGCAGCGCGGGTTCTTAAATAGAGAGGAGAGTTTCGGGGCGTTGCCTTCAGAGGGGTGGGGGTATTTATGGGTGGCCTTGATGTTCAGGGTTTTATGGGTGTACACTTTCTGACGGATATGACGTAGGAATAATTAAGGAAATAACTCTACCTAAAATCACGCCCCCCAATTATGACGTAGGAATATTAATAAGCTTAGGGCATACGTCATAACAAAATAGGCCGCGCCCAAAAAACCCTACTATCTACTCTTATGTAGTTGAAGGCGCAGTATAGCTCTGATAGTCTGGTGGTGACGGAAGACCACCAGCCGTTTGAACAAGCCATTCAGCATCACCTTGTTGGGCTAAGTGCAGGCACTGTCAGAGCGCAGGGCGTCCTGCCTTTGAAAGAGTTTCCGAAGTGTCCTGATGTGCCCTTTAGCAATGCCAAACAGGTCTGTGAAAATGGCATCCTTTCGCGGCACTTCAGACGCCATCTCACAGTCTAGCCGACCTGAAATGCCTGAGCCCGTTTTACCAGCAGGCTTCAACGGTAACCGTTTGAAGCAAGACATGGCGGTGTCAGTTTCCGTAGTGTAGCGGTTATCACGTTCGCCTAACACGCGAAAGGTCCCCGGTTCGAAACCGGGCGGAAACAGCCTGCTGTGGGCCGGCCCTTTTCGTCCTGTTTGCCCTCGTGGTTCCCCGGAGGCGGTGGGTAGCTTTTCTTCATTGGAGTGCCCGAAATCGGTGCTCTCAGAGCGTCCGTCCGTCGACAGGTTGAAATTGTAAACGCTGGTGTAGCCACTTTTAATTAAAATCTGATGATGATGATGATGATGATGTTGTTGTTGTTGTTCTTGCTGTCATCGTGGTCGCCGTCATTATTATTGTTAAAGTAAAGCAGTAGTTAGATTTGTTGCTACCGTAAGGTGTAGAAGGCACAATAGCTCTGTGATTGTCTGATGGTGGCACAAGACGAGCAGCAGCTGTTTGAACAAGCCATTGAGCATCACCTTGTTGGGGTAAGTGTAAGTCTTGTCATAGCTCAGGGCATTCTTCCTTTAAAAGAGTTTCCAAAGTGTCCTGATGTGCCCTTGAGCAATGCAATATAGGTCAGTGAAAATAGAAACCTTTATCTCACAGGCAGGCCCACGGGAAACGCCTGTGCGCGTTTTACCAGCCTGCTTCGATGGGAGCCAATCGAAACCCCAGGACAGGTTGGTTTCTGTAGTGTAGTGGCTATCATGTTCGCCTCACACGCGAGAAGTCCCTGGTTCGAAACTGGGCGGAAACAACCCGCGGTGCACGCGTGCCAGTGCCGTGTTACCCGTCCTCATCTCTCTGCCCCATGGCCGGCCGTCGTTTTCTCTTCCTCGGAGTGGCAAGAAATCCTGACCTTGAGAACAAATGATCGCAGAAGGGTAGCTTTGCGAGGCGCTGGAACTGACACTTTTAAAATCGATACATGTCGTTGCTGTTGCAATACGACCGTAGCAGGATCGGTGACATTGCTGTTACTCTTATGTAGTTGAAGGCGCAAAATAGCTCTGATAGTCTGGTGGTGACGGAAGACCACCAGCCGTTTGAACAAGCCATTCAGCATCACCTTGTTGGGCTAAGTGCAGGCACTGTCTGATCGCAGGGCGTCCTGCCTTTGAAAGAGTTTCCGAAGTATCCCGAAATCGGTGCACTCAGAGCGTCCGTCCGTCGACAGGTTGAAATTGTAAACGCTGGTGTAGCCACTTTTAATTAAAATCTGATGATGATGATGATGATGTTGTTGTTGTTCTTGTTGATGTTGTTGTTGTTGTTGTTGTTCTTGTTGTCGTCGTAGTCGCCGTCATTATTAATGTTAAAGTAAAGCAGTAGTTAGATTTGTTGCTACCGTAAGGTGCAGAAGGCACAATAGCTCTGTGATTGTCTGATGGTGGCACAAGACGAGCAGCAGCTGTTTGAACAAGCCATTGAGCATCACCTTGTTGGGGTAAGTGTAAGTCTTGTCATTGCTCAGGGCGTTCTTCCTTTGAAAGAGTTTCCAAAGTGTCCTGATGTGCCCTTGAGCAATGCAAAATAGGTCAGTGAAAATAGAAACCTTTATCTCACAGGCTGGCCCACGGGAAACGCCTGTGTGCGTTTTACCAGCCGGCTTCGATAGGAGTTATTCGAAACACCAGGACGGGTTGGTTTCCGTAGTGTAGTGGCTATCACGTTCGCCTAACGCACGAAAGGTCCCCGGTTTGAAACCGGGCGGAAAGAGCCTGCTGTGGGCCGGCCCTTTTCGTCCTGCTTGCCCTCGTGGTTCCCCAGAGGCGGTAGGTGGCTTTTCTTCATTGGAGTTCCCGAAATTGTTGGACTCAGAGCGTCCGTCCGTCGACAGGTTGAAATTGTAAACGCTGGTGTAGCCACTTTTAATTAAAATCTGATGATGATGTTATTGTTCTTGTTGTTGTTGTTGTTGTTCTTGTTTTTCTTTTTGTCGTCGTGGTCGCCGTCATTATTATTGTTAAAGTAAAGCTACCGTAAGGTGTAGAAGGCACAATAGCTCTGTGATTGTCTGATGGTGGCACAAGACGAGCAGCAGCTGTTTGAACAAGCCATTGAGCATCACCTTGTTGGGGTAAGTGTAAGTCTTGTCATAGCTCAGGGCGTTCTTCCTTTGAAAGAGTTTCCAAAGTGTCCTGATGTGTCCTTGAGCAATGCAAAATAGGTCAGTGAAAATACACTCACCTAAAGGATTATTAGGAACACCATACTAATACTATGTTTGACACCCTTTCGCCTTCAGAACTGACTTAATTCTACGTGGCATTGATTCAACAAGGTGCTGAAAGCATTCTTTAGAAATGTTGGCCCATATTGATAGGATAGCATCTTGCAGTTGATGGAGATTTGTGGGATGCACATCCAGGGCACGAAGCTCCCGTTCCACCACATCCCAAAGATGCTCTATTGGGTTGAGATCTGGTGACTGTGGGGGCCAGTTTAGTACAGTGAACTCATTGTCATGTTCAAGAAACCAATTTGAAATGATTCAACCTTTGTGACATGGTGCATTATCCTGCTGGAAGTAGCCATCAGAGGATGGGTACATGGTGGTCATAAAGGGATGGACATGGTCAGAAACAATGCTCAGGTAGGCCGTGGCATTTAAACGATGCCCAATTGGCACTAAGGAGCCTAAAGTGTGCCAAGAAAACATCCCCCACACCATTACACCACCACCACCAGCCTGCACAGTGGTAACAAGGCATGATGGATCCATGTTCTCATTCTGTTTACGTCAAATTCTGACTCTACCATCTGAATGTCTCAACAGAAATCGAGACTCATCAGACCAGGCAACAACTGTCCAATTTTGGTGAGTTTGTGCAAATTGTAGCCTCTTTTTCCTATTTGTAGTGGAGATGAGTGGTACCCGGTGGGGTCTTCTGCTGTTGTAGCCCATCCGCCTCAAGGTTGTACGTGTTGTGGCTTCACAAATGCTTTGCTGCATACCTCGGTTGTAACGAGTGGTTATTTCAGTCAAAGTTGCTCTTCTATCAGCTTGAATCAGTCGGCCCATTCTCCTCTGACCTCTAGCATCAACAAGGCATTTTCGCCCACAGGACTGCCGCATACTGGATGTTTTTCCCTTTTCACACCATTCTTTGTAAACCCTAGAAATGGTTGTGCGTGAAAATCCCAGTAACTGAGCAGATTGTGAAATACTCAGACCAGCCCGTCTGGCACCAACAACCATGCCACGCTCAAAATTGCTTAAATCACCTTTCTTTCCCATTCAGACTTTCAGTTTGGAGTTCAGGAGATTGTCTTGACCAGGACCACACCCCTAAATGCATTGAAGCAACTGCCATATGATTGGTTGGTTATTGAACAGGTGTTCCTAATAATCCTTTAGGTGAGTGTAGAAACCTTTATCTCACAGGCTGGCCCACGGGAAACGCCTGTGCGCGTTTTACCAGCCGGCTTCGATGGGAGCCATTCGAAACACCAGGACAGGTCGGTTTCCGTAGTGTAGTGGCTATCACGTTCGCCTCACACGCGAAAGGTCCCTGGTTCGAAACCGGGCGGAAACAACCCGCGGTGCATGCGTGCTAGTGCACACAGTGCTGACCACAAGTGAAGGTCTGAAGACTTTGTACTTGACGACTGCTGTAAATGGTTTCTTGACAGTTGTTGAGCAGAAAGTTATTGATCTTCCGAGGGAAAGGTCTGAAATCCGGGGGGTTTGCATAGGAATCAAAAAATTCACCACGGTGGTCCTCCCTTAGATAAATAGCCAGCCAATGTTCTCCGGGCATATTTTTAGGGTGTGTGTTGATTATGTACATTGCAGGTAAATTCTTGATCTTAAATTTAGGCAGCTGATCGCAGGCGTAGACTCCTTGAAACAGTTTCCGTGAGCCGGCCAGGGCATTCATGATGTGGTTGAGCTCTCTGGTGTTCATTTTAATAATAATCATACGGAACGTTTCTCCTCTGATTCACCTCAATAATGTTGTCAAACACAGCATACACGACCATATTTACAGTGTGTGGTAGAGGCTGCTTGAAACGCATCTCCAAACGCATATTGCCCGTCTTCATCAGTGAAATATGTTGTCCACACTCTTCGTCAGGGGTCAGGTTGAAACCATACAGGGTGTAACCGCTGCAGTATTCCCGGCGATCGATCAGCAGAGTTTGATCCTTGAGATGGCGACCCGTAGCCAGTACTAGACTGTAATATTCACGAACCGCATTGCCGTTTTCAAAGTCAGGTTGAAAAGGTCTGGATGGAACCTGCACACCATCGACGTACAATGCTATAAATTCCGCGTTATAATGTTTAAAGTTAAAGGTGTTCTTGTTGTAAACCCCGGTAAATGCATCATTATCCACGAGACCTATAATAACCTGTTTTGGGAGCTGTCCTAGAAACAGATTTTCCTGGTTCATCACCCGTGTCCCTGCGGGGATACTGTGGACTTTCATATAGACTCTTTCGATCGGGTACTTGGCGTTTGCCGTCACTAACGCCAGCGCGTGTCCTAGTTTAACCGCCGGGGAGACGGACACTTATTTCACAAACAGCGAGGCCGATAATATGGTCAGTTTATATTTTTCCGTATCAGGGGTCATCAGACAAAAAGCACTTTTACTACGGATCATTTTAATTTTAATGTCTACCCCGTTGAGCATGAGTTTTTCTTGGAAAAATATGTCTGCATGGATATGCCCCATTAGCTCAAAGGTCCTCCCTTCTGTTGAAAAGGCCGATCTTTTTTGCAAACCCTTATTGAGTCCCTCTGGATCCTTGTCGTCCATAGCTTCCGGGATGTCTTTGAAGAGAAGGCCGGGGCTGAACTGTTTGCTTAGGGTCTCCTCACTATAATTAAGGATACACTCCATCATGACTCTATAGGGGTAAGTATTGCTGCTTTGACTAATGAGCCGATCTCCCAGGGTCACATCCACCTGTGAAAACATGGTGGCCACCGGGTAATTGATTAATTGATGACCCCAGCGTTGGCCGTCTTCTCGATTGCATCGCCATCCTAATCAGTCACTTTACAGTTCATTAAAATAAATGTGTTATTCAAATCAATATAATCCTCGCCATTGCCAGCTATAAAAAACTCCAGAGGGGCCGTGTCTGAAATTGCAGAAAGAGGGGGAATCTCTACATATATGATCTTATCTATACTCGTTTGAGTGTATGGAACTGTAAACAGATCCAGTTCTGATTTGACGCATTCTTCCGATAGACTGTTGACAAAAGACATGTTTAAAAGATGTATCCTGAGGCTCTATTTTTCTTTCTTTGAGACTTTCTTTTTGCAGGTTTTTTCTTGTGCTGCTTCCTTCTCCGAGTGTTTCCACGATATGTTGGAGAATGAGAGATTCTTCGTTTTTTGTTAGCCACGGATCTTCGTCGCCCTGGTGGACACATGCTGTTTCTTCTTTTACCCCCCCTCCTCGCCATTACCATGAGACCCGAACCCTCCTGATGCTCATGGCTAGCTGCCCGGTTCATAACATTGGTGAACACGTCACTAACAATATTTTTAGCCGCTGATTTCAAGTGGGGTCTGGCTATAGCAAAGCCTCTCTTAAGCAGGGGTACGGCCATTCTAAAGAGACCATGAAAGAGTCCTCCTAGACCGGCGCCATACATTGTGGGGGCTCCTACAAAACCGGGCAAGCCGTTCCCGGCTTGCATCTTGTAATAATCCACATAGGCGCTAGGATCTACATAACCCCTCGAGGTAGCCATTTTAATAATGTACAAACTGTTTCAGGGGTCGAAAATGTAGTTTGACAATAACTTTACTGAAGCGGAAGGGTACGTTGATATTCTGATCCGATTTTACTTCGATCGTGATGTTGTCAAATTGGGTCTTTGAGACTGGTACGTAGTGTGGCTTGTCATAAGTAATTGTGACCATGTCATTGCTTTTACCTTTAATAAGTACATTTCTCAAAAGGGGGACATAACTATCCCCGACCCTCTGGTGGGTTATGATATCCGTATACACATAAAGAGTGTAAAAGCCGCCCCACCACTTCTGAGAACCTGCTCTCTGTGTCAGAATAGATCCCAAATATACGCCCCAGTTGGCCGCTGGTTTGAATGCTAATACCTGGTTTTGACACCTTGTACACTCTGTTTTTAATAGGGTTGTAATATAGCTTGATGTTGGGGGTGCCTTCTGAGAACTGTTTATGCATCTCATCTAATATTTTATCCACATTGTCATAATAACCTCCTTGTATTGTGAATGTCCATTGACTCTTTTTAACATCATCAAAAATGGCGAAGGTGGCATCCTTATCTTGTAAAACAGCCCAAGTGTAAGGATACTGTATTTCCGCCAACCCCACTTCCCACGACCCCCTTAGATCTATAGATTTTCCAAATTGTACCGTGTAACTGGATATTTCATTTTTAGGGTATATATCGAGAGAGGCGTTACTGGGTAGAGTCACGTAGAAGCCTCCTGATTCCATCTTGAGTATCGAAAGTAATGCCCACAACACACCCGCGGGCAAGTTGTTATAAGGATTGAATATCGCAAACCTGTTGTTCCGGGACCCAACTATTGAACTTTTCAGGCCATCCAAGCCATTTCATCAACACATATTTTTTCCGGTTCTGGGTTTTTTCAGCTAATATCTTTTCAACTCTGTATACACTGTCTTTACCCACAATAATTTTTTGTAACTCGGCTTCGTAAAACGTTCCTTCTATATCCTCCCCGTCATAGTCTTTTAACCGGTACACGGGTGGGTCTCTAGCCAACTGTTCGGTAACTGTAAAATATTCGTCAGAAAATGTTTCTTCATAACCTTTGGCAAAAGTACTCCTTAGCTTTGAAACGCGAACCACATCACCGATGTTGAACTTATAAGTAGTTTTTCCCTTCTTAATAAATGGTCCGTATAATTTTTTATAGACCTTAAAAGAATTACTTTGATCAACATCTTTAGGCTTCATTTTAATACTGGTGTGATACCCTTGGTTGTAAGCATCGATAAAATCCTGAACTTTATCAAAATACTTGAACGTGTTGACCGCTGTAAAATATCTCCACATTTTGGTCTTTATGGTGCGGTTAAACCTCTCCACTACCGATGCCCTAAGCTCATTACCGGTGGTGAAATGATGTATTTTGTGTCTCTTCAGTAGATTCTGAAATTCTCTGTTGAGAAACTCTTTTCCTTTATCAGTCTGCAGTTTTTTAGGACATCGACCCTGGGACAATATATCCTCAAAGGCCCTTGTCACCGCCCGACCTGTTTTATTATGTAGAATGCGAGCCCAGGCATATTTTGATAACACATCGATACACATCAACATCAATTTGTGACCATTGTTATGTTTTGATAAATTTGACATATCGACTAGATCCATTTGCCATTGTGAGTCTATGTCAGTTGCATATACGCGGTTTCTTTTAAAGTTAATCCTGAGAGGTTTATGTAAGGTATAGGCGTCTTGTTCCCGTAACCATTCTGAAACAACCACATCATTAACCTTCACTCCGGCCTCAGCGAGTCCTCTTTGAAAACCCTTCTTACCCGCCAAACCCCCAATCTTGGCTGGGTTGTAGTATAGTTCCTGCATTTGGGGAGCTTGCCGAGTCATTCTGTCAAATAACCACACAGACCCACACTATGCGCAAAGTTTTTATACAAGGTTTTTTATTCAACTTCAGGAGAGCAGATACCCCTTTTTAGACATTTGAGAAAAGTATAACATACACAACAATTTTTTCTACGGTCCAGACAAAAAGAAATCAGATGATTGGTTACTTGATCTATATCAACAAATATACCTGTTTCTTTATCTTGTAGGCACACACCTCAGTTACATATGTAAATAAAACAACAATATGACCTATTTTAAAAGTAAACAGAGGTGTATTAAACATGCTCAGTAAAAGGTCATACAGATGTTGATGAAATGGCCTAATATCATTCTTGGCCCCCTTGAGCGCTTCATCCCAGTGTTCGTACCCCCCGGTCTTTGTTACAGCAGCCATTCACTTTTCCAGGTTTGAAAGTTGATCCTCATCGATGGTTAAATCTGTAGAGAAAAGGCTCGCGTTGGCTACTTTTCTGTCAAGCACATGGTGTAATAGCGCTCTCAGGTTAGCTGCAGAGTGTTGATGACAGAACCAGTTGCAGAAGCAGTCCAGGGTCTGAGGTCTTGGAGAGTAACCGCAGTCAAAGGGTTCCAGAGTGTATACAAAATCTGGGGAATAGAACCAGGGGTGATCCCGGGTTTGAAGAGGCCTGTAGAGCCTGTCGACGTCCGCAGCTTTCAGGTAAGACATTCTCTTTAATTTTAAACCATGATTGAATTGTTGCGCCTTTTATCCTATCTCTTCACTACGTCACGACACACCGCCCTCTTAGAAGAGAGTAGCCCCTGAGCCGTCAGACCCCCCTCCAAAACCCCACACGTCGTCTGTTTTATCATCGTCGTCGTCATTCAAGGGGGATATATAATCCATAATCCAGCATATTCTCCTTCTAACCAAATCCAGTTGCGAACATTTGGTCAAGATGTCAAAACCATCATTTATACAGTTTATGACCTCTTTCAAGAACGGCCAGTCCACGGCGTCAAACATAATTTCAGTAACCTGTTTTTCTGGATCCTCCACACCCCCTTCAATAGGGTTTGTAATCAGGGTACTGCTAAACAAAACCTTACGATCTGTAGTTAGAGATAGACTCTTCACCACTCTACCGTAGTTCTGCAAGCTTTCCCATTCACACCTTTCAAAACCCTGAGTCGGAGACTCCATTTCGCATTCTCTTGGACCCTCTTGCAAGCCTTCTAGAGTCTTATCCACAAGCCCCAGATCTCTCCAGGCCATCACCTTCAACCAGTCCTCATAAGAGTATTCAATTACCGTCTCAAAAGGTTCCAACGTACCCTCCTTCTCTCCCAAAGCAAAAAGCTCCACTCCAACATAGCTGGGATCCCTTTTAAAGCGGTAACCCCGTCGAGCCCCCCAGAACAACACCCAGGAGCGTTCAATCTTCAAATTGGTGAGTACAGGAACCCTTGCCCGGGATTGTTTCTTGCGGGGTTTCATGTTGATGTCGCTGGACATGTTGAAGAAGCGGGATGTTTCTGATGCTGAGAATTAAAGAGGTATTGCCTAAAAGCAGCGCGGGTTCTTAAATAGAGAGGAGAGTTTCGGGGCGTTGCCTTCAGAGGGGTGGGGGTATTTATGGGTGGCCTTGATGTTCAGGGTTTTATGGGTGTACACTTTCTGACGGATATGACGTAGGAATAATTAAGGAAATAACTCTACCTAAAATCACGCCCCCCAATTATGACGTAGGAATATTAATAAGCTTAGGGCATACGTCATAACAAAATAGGCCGCGCCCAAAAAACCCTACTATCTACTCTTAAGTAGTTGAAGGCGCAGTATAGCTCTGATAGTCTGGTGGTGACGGAAGACCACCAGCCGTTTGAACAAGCCATTCAGCATCACCTTGTTGGGCTAAGTGCAGGCACTGTCAGAGCGCAGGGCGTCCTGCCTTTGAAAGAGTTTCTGAAGTGTCCTGATGTGCCCTTTAGCAATGCCAAACAGGTCTGTGAAAATGGCATCCTTTCGCGGCACTTCAGACGCCATCTCACAGTCTAGCCGACCTGAAATGCCTGAGCCCGTTTTACCAGCAGGCTTCAACGGTAACCGTTTGAAGCAAGACGTGGCGGTGTCAGTTTCCATAGTGTAGCGGTTATCACGTTCGCCTAACACGCGAAAGGTCCCCGGTTCGAAACCGGGCGGAAACAGCCTGCTGTGGGCTGGCCCTTTTCGTCCTGCTTGCCCTCGTGGTTCCCCAGAGGCGGTGGGTGTCTTTTCTTCATTGGAGTGCCCGAAATCGGTGCTCTCAGAGCGTCCGTCCGTCGACAGGTTGAAATTGTAAACGCTGGTGTAGCCACTTTTAATTAAAATCTGATGATGATGATGATGATGATGTTGTTGTTGTTGTTCTTGTTGTCATCGTGGTCGCCGTCATTATTATTGTTAAAGTAAAGCAGTAGTTAGATTTGTTGCTACCGTAAGGTGTAGAAGGCACAATAGCTCTGTGATTGTCTGATGGTGGCACAAGACGAGCAGCAGCTGTTTGAACAAGCCATTGAGCATCACCTTGTTGGGGTAAGTGTAAGTCTTGTCATAGCTCAGGGCATTCTTCCTTTAAAAGAGTTTCCAAAGTGTCCTGATGTGCCCTTGAGCAATGCAATATAGGTCAGTGAAAATAGAAACCTTTATCTCACAGGCAGGCCCACGGGAAACGCCTGTGCGCGTTTTACCAGCCTGCTTCGATGGGAGCCAATCGAAACCCCAGGACAGGTTGGTTTCTGTAGTGTAGTGGCTATCATGTTCGCCTCACACGCGAGAAGTCCCTGGTTCGAAACTGGGCGGAAACAACCCGCGGTGCACGCGTGCCAGTGCCGTGTTACCCGTCCTCATCTCTCTGCCCCATGGCCGGCCGTCGTTTTCTCTTCCTCGGAGTGGCAAGAAATCCTGACCTTGAGAACAAATGATCGCAGAAGGGTAGCTTTGCGAGGCGCTGGAACTGACACTTTTAAAATCGATACATGTCGTTGCTGTTGCAATACGACCGTAGCAGGATCGGTGACATTGCTGTTACTCTTATGTAATTGAAGGCGCAAAATAGCTCTGATAGTCTGGTGGTGACGGAAGACCACCAGCCGTTTGAACAAGCCATTCAGCATCACCTTGTTGGGCTAAGTGCAGGCACTGTCTGATCGCAGGGCGTCCTGCCTTTGAAAGAGTTTCCGAAGTATCCCGAAATCGGTGCACTCAGAGCGTCCGTCCGTCGACAGGTTGAAATTGTAAACGCTGGTGTAGCCACTTTTAATTAAAATCTGATGATGATGATGATGATGTTGTTGTTGTTCTTGTTGATGTTGTTGTTGTTGTTGTTGTTCTTGTTGTCGTCGTAGTCGCCGTCGCCGTCATTATTAATGTTAAAGTAAAGCAGTAGTTAGATTTGTTGCTACCGTAAGGTGCAGAAGGCACAATAGCTCTGTGATTGTCTGATGGTGGCACAAGACGAGCAGCAGCTGTTTGAACAAGCCATTGAGCATCACCTTGTTGGGGTAAGTGTAAGTCTTGTCATTGCTCAGGGCGTTCTTCCTTTGAAAGAGTTTCCAAAGTGTCCTGATGTGCCCTTGAGCAATGCAAAATAGGTCAGTGAAAATAGAAACCTTTATCTCACAGGCTGGCCCACGGGAAACGCCTGTGTGCGTTTTACCAGCCGGCTTCGATAGGAGTTATTCGAAACACCAGGACGGGTTGGTTTCCGTAGTGTAGTGGCTATCACGTTCGCCTAACGCACGAAAGGTCCCCGGTTTGAAACCGGGCGGAAAGAGCCTGCTGTGGGCCGGCCCTTTTCGTCCTGCTTGCCCTCGTGGTTCCCCAGAGGCGGTAGGTGGCTTTTCTTCATTGGAGTTCCCGAAATTGTTGGACTCAGAGCGTCCGTCCGTCGACAGGTTGAAATTGTAAACGCTGGTGTAGCCACTTTTAATTAAAATCTGATGATGATGTTATTGTTCTTGTTGTTGTTGTTGTTGTTCTTGTTTTTCTTTTTGTCGTCGTGGTCGCCGTCATTATTATTGTTAAAGTAAAGCTACCGTAAGGTGTAGAAGGCACAATAGCTCTGTGATTGTCTGATGGTGGCACAAGACGAGCAGCAGCTGTTTGAACAAGCCATTGAGCATCACCTTGTTGGGGTAAGTGTAAGTCTTGTCATAGCTCAGGGCGTTCTTCCTTTGAAAGAGTTTCCAAAGTGTCCTGATGTGTCCTTGAGCAATGCAAAATAGGTCAGTGAAAATACACTCACCTAAAGGATTATTAGGAACACCATACTAATACTATGTTTGACACCCTTTCGCCTTCAGAACTGACTTAATTCTACGTGGCATTGATTCAACAAGGTGCTGAAAGCATTCTTTAGAAATGTTGGCCCATATTGATAGGATAGCATCTTGCAGTTGATGGAGATTTGTGGGATGCACATCCAGGGCACGAAGCTCCCGTTCCACCACATCCCAAAGATGCTCTATTGGGTTGAGATCTGGTGACTGTGGGGGCCAGTTTAGTACAGTGAACTCATTGTCATGTTCAAGAAACCAATTTGAAATGATTCAACCTTTGTGACATGGTGCATTATCCTGCTGGAAGTAGCCATCAGAGGATGGGTACATGGTGGTCATAAAGGGATGGACATGGTCAGAAACAATGCTCAGGTAGGCCGTGGCATTTAAACGATGCCCAATTGGAACTAAGGAGCCTAAAGTGTGCCAAGAAAACATCCCCCACACCATTACACCACCACCACCAGCCTGCACAGTGGTAACAAGGCATGATGGATCCATGTTCTCATTCTGTTTACGTCAAATTCTGACTCTACCATCTGAATGTCTCAACAGAAATCGAGACTCATCAGACCAGGCAACAACTGTCCAATTTTGGTGAGTTTGTGCAAATTGTAGCCTCTTTTTCCTATTTGTAGTGGAGATGAGTGGTACCCGGTGGGGTCTTCTGCTGTTGTAGCCCATCCGCCTCAAGGTTGTACGTGTTGTGGCTTCACAAATGCTTTGCTGCATACCTCGGTTGTAACGAGTGGTTATTTCAGTCAAAGTTGCTCTTCTATCAGCTTGAATCAGTCGGCCCATTCTCCTCTGACCTCTAGCATCAACAAGGCATTTTCGCCCACAGGACTGCCGCATACTGGATGTTTTTCCCTTTTCACACCATTCTTTGTAAACCCTAGAAATGGTTGTGCGTGAAAATCCCAGTAACTGAGCAGATTGTGAAATACTCAGACCAGCCCGTCTGGCACCAACAACCATGCCACGCTCAAAATTGCTTAAATCACCTTTCTTTCCCATTCAGACTTTCAGTTTGGAGTTCAGGAGATTGTCTTGACCAGGACCACACCCCTAAATGCATTGAAGCAACTGCCATATGATTGGTTGGTTATTGAACAGGTGTTCCTAATAATCCTTTAGGTGAGTGTAGAAACCTTTATCTCACAGGCTGGCCCACGGGAAACGCCTGTGCGCGTTTTACCAGCCGGCTTCGATGGGAGCCATTCGAAACACCAGGACAGGTCGGTTTCCGTAGTGTAGTGGCTATCACGTTCGCCTCACACGCGAAAGGTCCCTGGTTCGAAACCGGGCGGAAACAACCCGCGGTGCATGCGTGCTAGTGCACACAGTGCTGACCACAAGTGAAGGTCTGAAGACTTTGTACTTGACGACCGCTGTAAATGGTTTCTTGACAGTTGTTGAGCAGAAAGTTATTGATCTTCCGAGGGAAAGGTCTGAAATCCGGGGGGTTTGCATAGGAATCAAAAAATTCACCACGGTGGTCCTCCCTTAGATAAATAGCCAGCCAATGTTCTCCGGGCATATTTTTAGGGTGTGTGTTGATTATGTACATTGCAGGTAAATTCTTGATCTTAAATTTAGGCAGCTGATCGCAGGCGTAGACTCCTTGAAACAGTTTCCGTGAGCCGGCCAGGGCATTCATGATGTGGTTGAGCTCTCTGGTGTTCATTTTAATAATAATCATACGGAACGTTTCTCCTCTGATTCACCTCAATAATGTTGTCAAACACAGCATACACGACCATATTTACAGTGTGTGGTAGAGGCTGCTTGAAACGCATCTCCAAACGCATATTGCCCGTCTTCATCAGTGAAATATGTTGTCCACACTCTTCGTCAGGGGTCAGGTTGAAACCATACAGGGTGTAACCGCTGCAGTATTCCCGGCGATCGATCAGCAGAGTTTGATCCTTGAGATGGCGACCCGTAGCCAGTACTAGACTGTAATATTCACGAACCGCATTGCCGTTTTCAAAGTCAGGTTGAAAAGGTCTGGATGGAACCTGCACACCATCGACGTACAATGCTATAAATTCCGCGTTATAATGTTTAAAGTTAAAGGTGTTCTTGTTGTAAACCCCGGTAAATGCATCATTATCCACGAGACCTATAATAACCTGTTTTGGGAGCTGTCCTAGAAACAGATTTTCCTGGTTCATCACCCGTGTCCCTGCGGGGATACTGTGGACTTTCATATAGACTCTTTCGATCGGGTACTTGGCGTTTGCCGTCACTAACGCCAGCGCGTGTCCTAGTTTAACCGCCGGGGAGACGGACACTTATTTCACAAACAGCGAGGCCGATAATATGGTCAGTTTATATTTTTCCGTATCAGGGGTCATCAGACAAAAAGCACTTTTACTACGGATCATTTTAATTTTAATGTCTACCCCGTTGAGCATGAGTTTTTCTTGGAAAAATATGTCTGCATGGATATGCCCCATTAGCTCAAAGGTCCTCCCTTCTGTTGAAGAGGCCGATCTTTTTTGCAAACCCTTATTGAGTCCCTCTGGATCCTTGTCGTCCATAGCTTCCGGGATGTCTTTGAAGAGAAGGCCGGGGCTGAACTGTTTGCTTAGGGTCTCCTCACTATAATTAAGGATACACTCCATCATGACTCTATAGGGGTAAGTATTGCTGCTTTGACTAATGAGCCGATCTCCCAGGGTCACATCCACCTGTGAAAACATGGTGGCCACCGGGTAATTGATTAATTGATGACCCCAGCGTTGGCCGTCTTCTCGATTGCATCGCCATCCTAATCAGTCACTTTACAGTTCATTAAAATAAATGTGTTATTCAAATCAATATAATCCTCGCCATTGCCAGCTATAAAAAACTCCAGAGGGGCCGTGTCTGAAATTGCAGAAAGAGGGGGAATCTCTACATATATGATCTTATCTATACTCGTTTGAGTGTATGGAACTGTAAACAGATCCAGTTCTGATTTGACGCATTCTTCCGATAGACTGTTGACAAAAGACATGTTTAAAAGATGTATCCTGAGGCTCTATTTTTCTTTCTTTGAGACTTTCTTTTTGCAGGTTTTTTCTTGTGCTGCTTCCTTCTCCGAGTGTTTCCACGATATGTTGGAGAATGAGAGATTCTTCGTTTTTTGTTAGCCACGGATCTTCGTCGCCCTGGTGGACACATGCTGTTTCTTCTTTTACCCCCCCTCCTCGCCATTACCATGAGACCCGAACCCTCCTGATGCTCATGGCTAGCTGCCCGGTTCATAACATTGGTGAACACGTCACTAACAATATTTTTAGCCGCTGATTTCAAGTGGGGTCTGGCTATAGCAAAGCCTCTCTTAAGCAGGGGTACGGCCATTCTAAAGAGACCATGAAAGAGTCCTCCTAGACCGGCGCCATACATTGTGGGGGCTCCTACAAAACCGGGCAAGCCGTTCCCGGCTTGCATCTTGTAATAATCCACATAGGCGCTAGGATCTACATAACCCCTCGAGGTAGCCATTTTAATAATGTACAAACTGTTTCAGGGGTCGAAAATGTAGTTTGACAATAACTTTACTGAAGCGGAAGGGTACGTTGATATTCTGATCCGATTTTACTTCGATCGTGATGTTGTCAAATTGGGTCTTTGAGACTGGTACGTAGTGTGGCTTGTCATAAGTAATTGTGACCATGTCATTGCTTTTACCTTTAATAAGTACATTTCTCAAAAGGGGGACATAACTATCCCCGACCCTCTGGTGGGTTATGATATCCGTATACACATAAAGAGTGTAAAAGCCGCCCCACCACTTCTGAGAACCTGCTCTCTGTGTCAGAATAGATCCCAAATATACGCCCCAGTTGGCCGCTGGTTTGAATGCTAATACCTGGTTTTGACACCTTGTACACTCTGTTTTTAATAGGGTTGTAATATAGCTTGATGTTGGGGGTGCCTTCTGAGAACTGTTTATGCATCTCATCTAATATTTTATCCACATTGTCATAATAACCTCCTTGTATCGTGAATGTCCATTGACTCTTTTTAACATCATCAAAAATGGCGAAGGTGGCATCCTTATCTTGTAAAACAGCCCAAGTGTAAGGATACTGTATTTCCGCCAACCCCACTTCCCACGACCCCCTTAGATCTATAGATTTTCCAAATTGTACCGTGTAACTGGATATTTCATTTTTAGGGTATATATCGAGAGAGGCGTTACTGGGTAGAGTCACGTAGAAGCCTCCTGATTCCATCTTGAGTATCGAAAGTAATGCCCACAACACACCCGCGGGCAAGTTGTTATAAGGATTGAATATCGCAAACCTGTTGTTCCGGGACCCAACTATTGAACTTTTCAGGCCATCCAAGCCATTTCATCAACACATATTTTTTCCGGTTCTGGGTTTTTTCAGCTAATATCTTTTCAACTCTGTATACACTGTCTTTACCCACAATAATTTTTTGTAACTCGGCTTCGTAAAACGTTCCTTCTATATCCTCCCCGTCATAGTCTTTTAACCGGTACACGGGTGGGTCTCTAGCCAACTGTTCGGTAACTGTAAAATATTCGTCAGAAAATGTTTCTTCATAACCTTTGGCAAAAGTACTCCTTAGCTTTGAAACGCGAACCACATCACCGATGTTGAACTTATAAGTAGTTTTTCCCTTCTTAATAAATGGTCCGTATAATTTTTTATAGACCTTAAAAGAATTACTTTGATCAACATCTTTAGGCTTCATTTTAATACTGGTGTGATACCCTTGGTTGTAAGCATCGATAAAATCCTGAACTTTATCAAAATACTTGAACGTGTTGACCGCTGTAAAATATCTCCACATTTTGGTCTTTATGGTGCGGTTAAACCTCTCCACTACCGATGCCCTAAGCTCATTACCGGTGGTGAAATGATGTATTTTGTGTCTCTTCAGTAGATTCTGAAATTCTCTGTTGAGAAACTCTTTTCCTTTATCAGTCTGCAGTTTTTTAGGACATCGACCCTGGGACAATATATCCTCAAAGGCCCTTGTCACCGCCCGACCTGTTTTATTATGTAGAATGCGAGCCCAGGCATATTTTGATAACACATCGATACACATCAACATCAATTTGTGACCATTGTTATGTTTTGATAAATTTGACATATCGACTAGATCCATTTGCCATTGTGAGTCTATGTCAGTTGCATATACGCGGTTTCTTTTAAAGTTAATCCTGAGAGGTTTATGTTAGGTATAGGCGTCTTGTTCCCGTAACCATTCTGAAACAACCACATCATTAACCTTCACTCCGGCCTCAGCGAGTCCTCTTTAAAAACCCTTCTTACCCGCCAAACCCCCAATCTTGGCTGGGTTGTAGTATAGTTCCTGCATTTGGGGAGCTTGCCGAGTCATTCTGTCAAATAACCACACAGACCCACACTATGCGCAAAGTTTTTATACAAGGTTTTTTATTCAACTTCAGGAGAGCAGATACCCCTTTTAAGACATTTGAGAAAAGTATAACATACACAACAATTTTTTCTACGGTCCAGACAAAATGAAATCAGATGATTGGTTACTTGATCTATATCAACAAATATACCTGTTTCTTTATCTTGTAGGCACACACCTCAGTTACATATGTAAATAAAACAACATTATGACCTATTTTAAAATTAAACAGAGGTGTATTAAACATGCTCAGTAAAAGGTCATACAGATGTTGATGAAATGGCCTAATATCATTCTTGGCCCCCTTGAGCCCTTCATCCCAGTGTTCGTACCCCCCGGTCTTTGTTACAGCAGCCATTCACTTTTCCAGGTTTGAAAGTTGATCCTCATCGATGGTTAAATCTGTAGAGAAAAGGCTCGCGTTGGCTACTTTTCTGTCAAGCACATGGTGTAATAGCGCTCTCAGGTTAGCTGCAGAGTGTTGATGACAGAACCAGTTGCAGAAGCAGTCCAGAACATTCCCCATGTTCAAAGTCCCTTAGTTCAGGTCAGAGTCTGAATCAGTGGCGTAGATGTCGAATTCTTCGTCGCTGCCCCCAGCTTTAACTTCTTTACGGAAGAAATAAGCTTTTAGCTTGCCAGCGGTTTTTCTACTCGGCTCATCCAGGTCATTGAGCAGCTGCCCAAGTTTCTCTATTATAAACGGCTCCTTTTTCAGCTCCAGCAAAATCTCATCTATGATTTTCTGGACTTGTCCCACAGTGACATGTATGTGGGAGTAAGAGAGCGCCTTGATTAGTGTCGGTTTCAGCCACGGTTTGTTCAGTCTTCTGTAAAACACATTGAAATAGAACAGGAAATAGTAACGGTCTGGTTCAAACAAACAACTGTGTCTCAACTGACTGGGGTGATTCACTTCACACCCCCGACAGACTTCTTTCAGAGCTCGGTCGATGAGAGCACTCAGAATATACACCAGGGTGCTTTTAACCACTCTGCTTACTTGGTCACATACCCCGGGCATAAATCCTGCGTCTTCATCACGCCCCCGGGACAGTCCGATGCTCATTGGGTCGCCTGGTGGTTTGTGTTTCTCCATCCATTGGACTGACCCCCTCCTGAGACGCACAGACGGTAGACAGTTCGGCAAAATCGAGGCCCTCCATGAGCTCCAGAGGCTGGGGATCCCCGAGACTCATTTGGACATCCATCGCACCGCATGTTGTTTCGTCCTGAGGGACCGGGGTCTGAGGTCTTGGAGAGTAACCACAGTCAAAGGGTTCCAGAGTGTATACAAAATATGGGGAATAGAACCAGGGGTGATCCCGGGTTTGAAGAGGCCTGTAGAGCCTGTCGACGTCCGCAGCTTTCGGGTAAGACATTCTCTTTAATTTTAAACCATGAATGAATTGTTGCACCTTTTATCCTATCTCTTCACTACGTCACGACACACCGCCCTCTTAGAAGAGAGTAGCCCCTGAGCCGTCAGACCCCCCTCCAAAACCCCACACGTCGTCTGTCGTAGTTCTGCAAGCTTTCCCATTCACACCTTTCAAAACCCTGAGTCGGAGACTCCATTTCGCATTCTCTTGGACCCTCTTGCAAGCCTTCTAGAGTCTTATCCACAAGCCCCAGATCTCTCCAGGCCATCACCTTCAACCAGTCCTCATAAGAGTATTCAATTACCGTCTCAAAAGGTTCCAACGTACCCTCCTTCTCTCCCAAAGCAAAAAGCTCCACTCCAACATAGCTGGGATCCCTTTTAAAGCGGTAACCCCGTCGAGCCCCCCAGAACAACACCCAGGAGCGTTCAATCTTCAAATTGGTGAGTACAGGAACCCTTGCCCGGGATTGTTTCTTGCGGGGTTTCATGTTGATGTCGCTGGACATGTTGAAGAAGCGGGATGTTTCAGATGCTGAGAATTAAAGAGGTATTGCCTAAAAGAAGCGCGGGTTCTTAAATAGAGAGGAGAGTTTCGGGGCGTTGCCTTCAGAGGGGTGGGGGTATTTATGGGTGGCCTTGTTGTTCAGGGTTTTATGGGTGCACACTTTCTGACGGATATGACGTAGGAATAATTAAGGAAATAACTCTACCTAAAATCACGCCCCCCAATTATGACGTAGGAATATTAATAAGCTTAGGGCATACGTCATAACAAAATAGGCCGCGCCCAAAAAACCCTACTATCTACTCTTATGTAGTTGAAGGCGCAGTATAGCTCTCATAGTCTGGTGGTGACGGAAGACCACCAGCCGTTTGAACAAGCCATTCAGCATCACCTTGTTGGGTTAAGTGCAGGCACTGTCAGAGCGCAGGGCGTCCTGCCTTTGAAAGAGTTTCCGAAGTGTCCTGATGTGCCCTTTAGCAATGCCAAACAGATCTGTGAAAATGGCATCCTTTCGCCGCACTTCTCACAGCCTAGCCGACCTGAAACACCTGAGCCCGTTTTACCAGCAGGCTTTAACGGTAACCATTTGAAGCAAGAGGCAGCGGTGTCAGTTTCCGTAGTGTAGTGGTTATCACGTTCGCCTAACGCGCGAAAGGTCCCCGGTTCGAAACCGGGCGGAAACAGCCTACTGTGGGCTGGCCCTTTTCGTCATGCTTGCCCTCGTGGTTCCCCGGAGGCGGTGGGTGTCTTTTCTTCATTGGAGTGCCCGCAATCGATGCACTCAGAGCGTCCGTCCGTCGACAGGTTGAAATTGTAAACGCTGGTGTAGCCACTTTTAATTAAAATCTGATGATGATGATGATGATGATGTTGTTGTTGTTGTTCTTGTTGTTGTTGTTCTTGTTGTCATCGTGGTCGCCGTCATTATTATTGTTAAAGTAAAGCAGTAGTTAGATTTGTTGCTACCGTAAGGTGTAGAAGACAACAGTTGGTATGGCGTGTGATATCAAAACATTCAGAATACTTTTAACCTATATAATTTATAAGCTTTGTAAAATAAACCCAAATATCTCTTTTGCGGGGATAAACGCTGTTCTGAGTAGTTTGTGACTTGTTTAATACCAAACAAAGCATCGCTATAAAAAAAAAAAAAAAAATCACTGTAAAAGCGCTAGTTATTTTTGATCTTTATAGTTATTTTCTAGGCTCAGGTTGTTTTTTAGCGCTTATAAAGGCCTGAAATATTCTTAGTGGTTGTTGACTATAGGTCTTGATGCTTAAAAATGTTTTTTTGAGAGACCAAAAGGTTCTAATAAAAGTTTAGAGTAGAGAGGAGAGAAATCGTCTCCATCTTGGTTTCTATTTGAAATTTGATGCAGTGTCATTTTATTGGTTGGTTTTGATATGTTAATTGGTAACAGGGTGGCACAAAGGCCAGACCAGAACAATGCCTTACAAACAGATCCGGCATGTGGCCATCAGTATAAGTATGAAGGTCTGGTCTTCAGCTCGACAGACTCATACTGACCTTTCGATTTAAGACTAAAGATCAACAATGTCCGGAAACAACATCAGCGATTCGATTTAAACGAGTTTTTAGGCAAGTCTTCAGATTATTTTCATTGACTCAGAGCGTGTTGTGTGCATGTATTGTAAATAAGGCTATAACATCTGTTTTAAGTTCTGTAAAATTATTTTTCAACCAGTCAACAGGAGTTAATTCCCAACGCTGAGGAGATCATCTGGAACAACGACGGTAAGATTTTTGTGTTTGCGCTCATGGGTTCTTATGCATGGGTGTGTGTGGTTTTGAAGCGGCTCATTAGAGTTATGAAAACGTTTTAATATATATTAATGCCGGTCTCTTTAATTACACAGAAACTATCGAAAGGCCTGTGATTAATGTCTCCGAGGATCGACCAAGAGAAGTGGTTGTCCCTAGACAGGCTGTCTGCCGACCGGGTAAGAACTAAACCCCTGTTTGTTTGTATAACGTTTCTGTAAGATGTTTGAGTCCAGTTTTGTTAATTTTAAAAAATTATCCTGTCTAACAGTATTAAGAAACGTGGTTCGAGACAACGAAAGGCCTTCCACATCGAGGGCTTGTTTCGTTTTACCTTCGAGAACCGTAACCTTTCAAGAATCTGAAAGGCCGTTAGCCCCGGTATCTGATAGCTGTGAGTATATGTCTGCAGCCTGTAAGAGGTTAAAGCTTTTTATAAAGCGGTGTGGTTAAAGGTTAAACATGTCTCTTACCTTCACAGCGGTGCAAAAAGCTAAACCAGCCGAAAAACATAAGAAACGATTATTCTGTGGAGGTAAGTAAGATCTTTCAAACTTTAATGTTTTTAAAAGGGCTTTGTTTGCCCGTTGATGGCTAATATTTAAGCGATGGGTGACCGTTTCCTGTAGGGCGGGGGGTTCTGGGAAAGATCTTTAGAAGTCCGGACAGGTCTATGCTTGTTTCTGGGGAACGTGTTTAGAAATGACCGATTGCCGTACCGTCTGGTTAGGAAGTAAAGACGTCCGAAAGGGTTTAGTAAGTTGTTTGGCTTATCTCCCGCTATTATACTTCTGTTTTAAAGTGGTTGTAGGAAAAGGCTTGAAGGTGTTCATTGTATTTAATATTTAAACAGATCGTGAAAACATTTGTGAAACAGGAAGTCCCGGGATCAGGAAGCGTTTACACTTGGAAGGTTCGTTTAAAAATGAAATGTTGTTGTGTGTGTGTGTGTTTTATTAACAATATTACAGTTTTTAAAGAAACATTTAAGAAACAGTTTATTTACAGCGGCTTCTCTGTTTTACATTTATTATCAAGTCCTAATAAATATATTGTCTGTAAATAATAAGGCGTTGTAGTGAATGTCTAAGGCTATTTTCAAAGGTTTAAAAAAGCTAAAGGTTTTGAATGTCCTGGACATGTTGTTTTAAGTTTGATTTCTGTCACCGTTTAAAGATGTAAATGTAATGTATATTTTTATTCTTCCCAAGACTCTTGGGATAGTCATTCTGTGGATGAGCTATTGAGGACAATTACCCCGTCTAAGTGGGATCAAACATCTTCCCCGGTGAGATCACCGATAGGATCCCCCACGGTGGTCTTGGAGACCCCCCAACATCTACTCAGGCCACAGCCTTCTGGGGGTAATTCAACACCCCAGATTCAGCCCGCCGCATTGTCGGGCGGAACAAATACAGGCATCCAACAACCTCAGGGGTCGCCGTCAGTCAGGGCTGACACACCACCCAACGACGGCCTGGTTTCAACATCGTCCCCCCAGACCCGTTTCTTGGCTACAGAAACGCGGAACAGTACCCCGCGCTTGGCCAGGGTGTCACCGCAAAGGCCTTCTTGGTCTCCGTCCATGAGTATACGCTCGCTCCCTGCCTCCTTCGACCGAGATTTACCGGAGCGACCATCCTTTGAAGCTGAGCCAGGCCACCAGCCCCCGAAGCTACTTCCTGAAGGTCGGCATGAGTTGCTACATACTTTGTTACAAAATCAAAGACTTGTGTTAGTGGGGCAAAACCTGCTGATAGAGAGCCAAAACACCCTTATTAATACCCTTACTAACGAATTGTACCGTATTTAATGTTTTAATAGACACAAAACGCCTTACTATTGTGGGTTGTTGGAAAAATAAAAAATAAATTAAAAAATGTCCTGACTTGGTAAAAGAACTCACAAACTAAAGGATTATGAACAAGCTAGGGCCCCAAAAAGACCTTCCCGAGAGAACATCCCCGGCCCTGTTGTGAACTCCTCTGATGTCCCAATGAACCTGGAACTATTACAAATGATAAATGATTTAAATAACCCCCAATTACCACCGATAGAATGTGAATTAACAGACTTACCGGTGAACCCCGACCTGTTACAGATGGTCAATGATCTAAATAACCACCTCCCACCGGTAGCGCTTATAG
Organism: Amia ocellicauda; assembly: GCF_036373705.1. Taxonomy (NCBI): domain Eukaryota; kingdom Metazoa; phylum Chordata; class Actinopteri; order Amiiformes; family Amiidae; genus Amia; species Amia ocellicauda. The sequence goes on from NW_027102666.1 coordinate 103,510, forward strand.
AGGTTCACCCCCTAGTTCACCCCGATTTGTTTGAAATGGTGGAGGCTTTGGAGGAGCTACCCCGACCAAATTCTGCCCCTATTATAAATGATTTGAGACAATTAGAACACAGGATGGCGGCAGAAGCAGCCATCACTATAGAGGAGGGTCTTGACATTAACCGGTTGGATATCTTTGAAGGACTTTTACAGGCTTTAAATGAGCCTCCTCAAAAAGGGGGTTTTGTAGATGTCAGCAGTGGGGGTGTTCGGAATGTGGAGGGTTCTGAGACTGATAAGGCTGTGGAGGACATGCTCTGTGAGAATGTAGGGGGTGAAGGCTTTGTTCAAAATGATGATGTGTCCAAGAGTACCAGTGATCCCGTGATTATAGATAGACCGGCCTATAACAATTTTGAAATGATTCAGCGTTTTAATTTTGCAGAACTTTTAAATTGTGACAATTATGCAGAAATATTTGTCAACATACACGAGGCCTTGCAGAAAATGCTTGAACAGGTTGCTGAAAGGGTCAGACCTCGAGATGTTGTACAGTTAGAACTCAGAGGGGATGATTTGTTTAGCAACCTATCTGTAATGCTGAGTGGAGATAATTTAGACGTCTGGCTAAAATCGAAGCGTTATTGCAAAGTAACGCAGCCATCTTAGCTGATGAAAGTCTGTCTCTGGTAATGAATGTGGTTCGTAACCCTGAGGGTGGGGCGCTTAGATGACTGTCGAAATGCTTGAAGAACGACATAATTAGGACCAAGCTCAGGCAATTAGTGGTGAGTTCCAGTGGGGACAATAAGCTCTGTTTTGCTTACAGTTTAATAAAACTACTCACCCCCGACATGCCTGAACCCCAAGCTCTGCAAGAGGCTTTAATGCTTCATCAGAGGGCCGGCTTAAACTCTCAACAGATGGTTGCCTTTTCAGACATCACCAAGTTTGAGGAGTTGTTGTCTTTAAAAATTGTTGTGTGGTACCGTTGTGAGGTAAAGGAAGTATTTGTGAAATTTCAGACACATCCTGAAACCCATACACAGACACTGTTTCTCTTCCTAAGTGATAGTCATTACTTTGGAATAAAGAGTTTGACGGCTTTTTTGGGTTGTTCGTATGTTTGTCATTGGTGTTATAAGGCCTTCAATGATAAGCTTAAGCACCGCTGTGACGGTTACTGTAACGTCTGTTTCAATCCGCAATGTCGTAAGGGTTTGGCCCCTACCATCCGATGTAAAGATTGCTTAAGGATTTGTCTCTCAGCGTTCTGTTTTTCCGAGCATAAGGTACAGAGGGCCGCTGCTGAGAGGGGTTAAAAAATGGAGTTATTGTGATCAAACTAAATGTTGCCCGCAGTGTTGCCTCCAGTACCGTTTTCATGAGGTTAAACCACACAAATGTCTGGAGCCGAGATGCAGGATCTGTAATGCTGATTTAACCCCGGGGTCCGAACACCAGTGCTTTATTCAGCCGGTTAAAAAGGAGCCGCCGCACAACTGGTATGTCTTTTTTGATTTTGAATGCCGGCAAGAAAACGGGGTCCACGTTGCTAATTATATACACTGTATTGACATGTTGGATCGTGAGTGGTCAGCTAGCGGTGAGAGTTGTGTCAGGGATTTCTTTACGCGGTATCGAGGTCCAAAATACCTCAATTACACATTTATTGCCCACAATGCTAAGGGTTATGATTCTTACATTTTGATGAAGTATCTGGTGGAAAATGGGGTGACCCCAAGAATAATAGCTCAGGGTAGCAAGATCATGTGTTTCACCGACGAAGCTTTCAACTAACGTTACATAGACTTGTTAAATTTCCTCCCCATGAAATTGAGCGCTTTGCCTAAGGCTCTGGGTTTTGAGGCTCAGAAGAAAGGTTGGTTCTGCCATTTTTTTAATACTAAGGACACTCAAAATTATCAAGGGTCCTACCCGCCCGCCTCTTATTATGGGGCTGATACTATGATGTCTCATGAGAGGGAGGAATTCTTTAAATGGTACAATACGGTTAAGTGAGGTGTTTTTGATTTCCGAGAAGAGATGGCCGCTTATTGTAAAAATGATGTGGTGATCCTTAAAGAAGCCTGTGTGCGTTTCTGCGCCGAGGTTATCAACACATCGGGTCTCAACCCTTTGCAAAGTGTGACCATAGCGTCTCTCTGCATGAAAATGTATCGGTCCAATTTCTTGCAGAAAAACACTATAGCGGTCACCACTTCTGACAACTATCGTGCTAGACAAAAGAACTTTTCGACTGTCTCCATACAGTGGGTGGAATACCTGAGTGCCCGGGATAACATCTTCATCAGACATGCTTTAAATCAAGGGGAAGTAAAAATGGGGCCTTACTACTTAGACGGTTTTAGCGACGTGTCCGGGCGGCGTACCGCTTATGAGTTTGCCGGTTGTATTTACCATGGCTGTCCTCAGTGCTTTGACCCAAACACCTTTAACCCCGTAACACTAAAACTCTGCGGTGATATGTACTATGATTTCCAGGAACGAATTGAAACTTTAAAAAACACCTATGGTTTGAAAGTGCTGGTGATTTGGGAACACGAGTGGACGACCCTGAAGCAACAGGATGCGGGGGTACAACGGTTTATGGAAACCTTGGACTTTCCTGAATGTCTAGAGCCCCGGGATGCGTTATTTGGGGGTTGTACCAATGCCCTCTGTTTACATTATGAGGTAAAGGAGGGTGAGAGAGTAGATTACTATGATTTCACCAGTCTGTACCCTTATGTCAACAAGACCAAAATGTACCCGGTGGGGCGTCCAACCATTGTTTATCGTGACTTTCTCGAAATCGGACATTACTTTAGTTTGATCAAAGTCACCATGTACCCTCCTCGCGAGCTGTTCTTACCCGTGTTGCCTTACAGGTGTTCGGGAAAATTGATGTTCCCTCTGTGTAGAACGTGTGTGGAAACTGAAAATCAAACTACCTCTTGTCTGCACAGTGATGAAGAGAGAGCGCTGACGGGTGTCTGGTGTAGCATTGAGCTTGACAAGGCGGTGGAGAAAGGTTACAGAGTCGGTAAGGTGTATGAGGTTTGGCATTTTTCTGAAAAAACTGATACTCTTTTTGCTGATTACATTATGATCCATCTGAAAGGGAAACAGGAGGCATCGGGCTATCCCTCATGGTGTGTTGACTCCGCGGCCAAAGAGCGATACGTTCAGCAATATTTTGAAAAGGAAGGGATCCGTCTAGAGCCGGGGAACATAACTGTAAACCCCGCCAAGAGACAAATGTCCAAACTGATTTTAAACAGTCTGTGGGGTAAGTTTGGGGAAAGAAATTACCGTCTAAACACAACCTTGATTAAAACCCCTGAACTGTTCATAGAATTTATGTTTTCCAAACAACATGCAGTATCACACTTTCAATTCTTAAATGACCACGTGGCACAGGTCCAGTGGAGGGCCCCTAAAGATTTCCCCACCAAACAGGGGAATGTTAATGTTTTCATAGCGGTTTTTACCACGGCTTACGCCCGGCTTGAACTGTACAACTTAATGGATCAGTTGCAGGAACGCACGCTCTATCATGATACTGACTCTGTAATCTTTGTCACCAGGCCAGGGGATTGGGTCCCTCCCCTCGGGGACTACCTTGGGGAGTTAACGAGCGAACTAGATCCTCAGGACCACATAGTGGAGTTTGTTTCAGGGGGTCCTAAGACTTACGCATACAGAACGGCTGCGGGTAAGACCTGTATGAAAGTTAAGGGTTTCACTCTGAACCATTGTAACAACAAGCTCATTAACATCAAGTCTCTGACGACCCTGGTAGAAAGTTTTTTAACCGAGAAAGACGCGCCTCCTCGTGAGATTATTACAGCCGGAAATCAGATCTATCGCAATAAAAAGGGGTACACGTTGGAAAATAGATCACTAAACAAACGATTCAGGGTGGTGTACAATAAAAGAGTGTTGAAGACTGATTATACCACTCTGCCTTATGGATATTAGCGGTGGTTTTGATAACAGACTTCAACACCCTTTCTCCTGTATTATAGCCGGTCCCTCCAATTCGGGGAAGAGCTATCTTATAAAGAACATCATAGAAGATGTGGACGCAACCGTGTCCCAAGCTCTTGACAACATAGTGTGGTGTTACTCTTGCTGGCAACCTCTCTACGATGATTTGGCTTCGGAAAAAAATAATCTGAAATTTGTGCAAGGTCTCCCCGCCTCGTTGTGTGGCGATGACTTGTTCCCGCCCGGTCAAACTAACCTAGTGATCCTTGATGACCAGATGGAGCAGGCCGGTGACAACAGTGAAGTGGAAAAAGCTTTCACAAAGTACACTCATCATAGGAATTAAAGTATTATTTATTTAGTTCAAAATCTATTTTTTCAAGGTAAAAAAAGCCGCACTATTAATTTAAATGCCAATTATATAATTCTTTTTAAAAACCCCAGAGATAAACTACAGGTCACCGTCTTGGCTCGTCAAATGTACCCTAACCAGACCAAGTTCTTTTTGGAGGCATTTGAGGATGCCACCAAAAAACCCTACGGGTACTTGATTGCGGACTTAAAAGCACAAACCCCAGAAGACTTTCGCCTCAGAACAGGTTTGTGCCCGCCCGATTGGCCGGCAGTCTATGTGCTAAAGAAAAGGAAATAAATAAGAATGTCTGTTCGGATTAAAAGAAATCTGCCGCTTTTGCAAATGTTATTTGAGAGGAGCCCGCGCCATAGGAAAGCTGTGCTGGCAGGGGCCCCCTCGGATTTGATCGAGACCCTGTGTGAAATAGCTTTTAACATCTTACGCGGTAATATACCCCTAACCCCTTCTCAACATTCTAAACTCAAAAAACAAAAAGCGGTTATCAAGATCATCGCTAATAAGAAGTATTCTATTAAAAGAAAAAGAAAGAAGATTAATCAAACCGGGGGTTTTATAGGACCGCTGTTGAGCATAGCCGTGCCTTTCCTAACCAGTCTTCTAGCTTCCAGAGTGGGTTAATAATGGAATATGCTCAGAAAATGTTTTTGATCCCTCAGGAGCAGCTTGAGAAACTGAGAAAAAATGTTGTCGGGCCAGAGCCCATTAGACAAACGGCCGAAAACAACCTGGACTCTGAAATGAAAGCTATACAGGCCAGGGCCGATTTAAATCAGTATTCCAAAGCCCAGTTGTATACCAACACGTTACAGCGCTACCTCCGTCTGGTTAGACAGGGTGAAAAAGATCAAAACATTTTAACTTTAACCATGGCCTCTCAAGAAAATGGTTCTGGGGCTGATGCGGGGGGAACGGTTGATAAAGATGTTGCGGTGACCGAACCTGTTGAGAGTTCAGAGGGAGATGTTGTAACGGATGTTTTGAGAAACATGCCGGCCAGAAGCAAAAGACATGCAGAATATATCCTGCACAAAATGGTTCAGAAACCGCGGGTAACGGCTTGGAATGAACAGGGTGAATTTGTTTTTAAAGGACAACTGATCAAAGGTTCACACATGTTTGATTTGTTGAAGAGTGTCACTAGCACTAATAAGGTACCCGATAGTCGCCGACCTGTAGGCTGGAATGCTTTCCTACAGGCGATGGCCTGTCTGAACATGCCCCAATCAACAGTTCCTAACCAGGAAACGCGACAAAAAATCCGTCTGTGTAAAGAGGTGGAGCCTGATCTGACTCCGATATCTCATTACTCTGACCGTGCTGAGCGACCATCCTCAGGATCTATCCATCGTTGGGAAGCTTATTAATCTCATGTTTTTATTTGTCTCCCCTGTAAATAATGACCCGACAAACAATTTTTTATTTTTATTTTTTATTTTTCAAATGTTGTACATTTATTTATACCATAACCCCTGCTTTGTATAAGAATTGTGTTGAATAAAAACAAAACTAATGATTCAAAGGCTGTTTTCATTATTTTTTCACCTTAACACGCATGACATCTTTTAAAATCCTCACAAGAACACCCCATCTGTATACACGGCTGGCTAGGGTCGTAAGTCATTGTGTTATAAGGGGGGGTCCACAGTGTCCTGACAAACTCTGCCACTTTTTTATCATTTTGGCCTAAATCCTCACTGTACAAGGCCATAATATCGGGGTATGACCTTCCTTTAGATCTATGATATAAGAAAAACACACAGTGTTGACCACAAGTGAAGGTCTGAAGACTTTGTACTTGACGACCGCTGTAAATGGTTTCTTGACAGTTGTTGAGCAGAAAGTTATTGATCTTCCGAGGGAAAGGTCTGAAATCCGGGGGGTTTGCATAGGAATCAAAAAATTCACCACGGTGGTCCTCCCTTAGATAAATAGCCAGCCAATGTTCTCCGGGCATATTTTTAGGGTGTGTGTTGATTATGTACATTGCAGGTAAATTCTTGATCTTAAATTTAGGCAGCTGATCGCAGGCGTAGACTCCTTGAAACAGTTTCCGTGAGCCGGCCAGGGCATTCATGATGTGGTTGAGCTCTCTGGTGTTCATTTTAATAATAATCATACATAACGTTTCTCCTCTGATTCACCTCAATAATGTTGTCAAACACTGCATACACGACCATATTTACAGTGCGTGGTAGAGGCTGCTTGAAACGCATCTCCAAACGCATATTGCCCGTCTTCATCAGTGAAAAATGTTGTCCACACTCTTCGTCAGGGGTCAGGTTGAAACCGTACAGGGTGTAACCGCTGCAGTATTCCCGGCGATCGATCAGCAGAGTTTGATCCTTGAGATGGCGACCCGTAGCTAGTACTAGACTGTCATATTCACGAACCGCATTGCCGTTTTCAAAGTCAGGTTGAAAAGGTCTGGATGGAACCTGCACACCATCGACGTACAACGCTATAAATTCCGCGTTATAATGTTTAAAGTTAAAGGGGTTCTTGTTGTAAACCCCGGTAAATGCATCATTATCTTCGAGACCTATAATAACCTGTTTTGGGAGCTGTCCTAGAAACAGATTTTCCTGGTTCATCACCCGTGTCCCTGCGGGGATACTGTGGACTTTCATATAGACTCTTTCGATCGGGTACTTGGCGTTTGCCGTCATTAACGCCTGCGCGTGTCCTAGTTTAACCGCCGGGGAGACGGACACTTTTTTCACAAACAGCGAGGCCGATAATATGGTCAGTTTATATTTTTCAGTATCAGGGGTCATCAGACAAAAAGCACTTTTACTACGGATCATTTTAATTTTAATGTCTACCCCGTTGAGCATGAGTTTTTCTTGGAAAAATATGTCTGCATGGATATGCCCCATTAGCTCAAAGGTCCTCCCTTCTGTTGAAGAGGCCGTTCTTTTTTGCAAACCCTTATTGAGTCCCTCTGGATCCTTGTCGTCCATAGCTTCCGGGATGTCTTTGAAGAAAAGGCCGGGGCTGAACTGTTTGCTTAGGGTCTCCTCACTATAATTAAGTATACACTCCATCATGGCTCTATAGGGGTAAGTATTGCTGCTTTGACTAATGAGCCGATCTCCCAGGGTCACATTCACCTGTGTAAACATGGTGGCCACCGGGTAATTGATGACCCCATCGTTGGTCGTCTTCTCGATTGCATCGCCATCCTCATCAGTCACTTTACAGTTCATTAAAATAAATGTGTTATTCAAATCAATATAATCCTCGCCATTGCCAGCTATAAAAAACTCCAGAGGGGCCGTGTCTGAAATTGCAGAAAGAGGGGGAATCTCTACATATATGCTCTTATCTATACTCGTTTGAGTGTATGGAACTGTAAACAGATCCAGTTCTGATTTGACGCATTCTTCCGATAGACTGTGGACAAAAGACATGTTTAAAAGATGTATCCTGAGGCTCTATTTTTCTTTCTTTGAGACTTTCTTTTTGCAGGTTTTTTCTTGTGCTGCTTCCTTCTCCGAGTGTTTCCACGATATGTTGGAGAATGAGAGATTCTTCGTTTTTTGTTAGCCACGGATCTTTGTCGCCCCCTGGTGGACACATGCTGTTTCTTCTTTTACCCCCCCTCCTCGCCATTACCATGAGACCCGAACCCTCCTGATGCTCATGGCTAGCTGCCCGGTTCATAACATTGGTGAACACGTCACTAACAATATTTTTAGCCGCTGATTTCAAGTGGGGTCTGGCTATAGCAAAGCCTCTCTTAAGCAGGGGTATGGCCATTCTAAAGAGACCACGAAAGAGTCCTCCTAGACTGGCGCCATACATTGTGGGGGCTCCTACAATACCGGGCAAGCCGTTCCATCTTGCATCTTGTAATAATCCACATAGGCGCTAGGATCTACATAACCCCTCGAGGTAGCCATTTTAATAATGTACACACTGTTTCAGGGGTCGAAAATGTAGTTTGACATTAACTTTACCGATGCGGAAGGGTACGTTGATATTCTGATCCAATTTTACTTCGATCGTGATGTTGTCAAAGTGGGTCTTTGAGACTGGTACGTAGTGTGGTTTGTCATAAGTAATTGTGACCATGTCATTGCTTTTACCTTTAATAAGTACATTTCTCAAAAGGGGGACATAACTATCCCCGACCCTCTGGTGGGTTATGATATCCGTATACACATAAAGAGTGTAAAAGCCGCCCCACCACTTCTGAGAACCTGCTCTCTGTGTCAGAATAGAACCCAAATATACGCCCCAGTTGGCCGCTGGTTTGAATGCTAATACCTGGTTTTGACACCTTGTACACTCTGTTTTTAATAGGGTTGTAATATAGCTTGATGTTGGGGGTGCCTTCTGAGAACTGTTTATGCATCTCATCTAATATTTTATCCACATTGTCATAATAACCTCCTTGTATCGTGAATGTCCATTGACTCTTTTTAACATCATCAAAAATGGCGAAGGTGGCATCCTTATCTTGTAAAACAGCCCAAGTGTAAGGATACTGTATTTCCGCCAACCCCACTTCCCACGACACCCTTAGATCTATAGATTTTCCAAATTGTACCGTGTAACTGGATATTTCATTTTTAGGATATATATCGAGAGAGGCATTACTGGGTAGAGTCACGTAGAAGCCTCCTGATTCCATCTTGAGAATCGAAAGTAATGCCCCCAACACACCCGCGGGCATGTTGTTATAAGGATTGAATATCGCAAACCTGTTGTTCCGGGACCCAACTATTGAACTTTTCAGGCCATCCAAGCCATTTCATCAACACATATTTTTTCCGGTTCTGGGTTTTTTCAGCTAATATCTTTTCAACTCTGTATACACTGTCTTTACCCACAATAATTTTTTGTAACTCGGCTTCGTAAAACGTTCCTTCTATATCCTCCCTGTCATAGTCTTTTAACCGGTACACGGGGGGGTCTCTAGCCAACTGTTCGGTAACTGTAAAATATTCGTCAGAAAATGTTTGTTCATAACCTTTGGCAAAAGTACTCCTTAGCTTTGAAACGCGAACCACATCACCGATGTTGAACTAATAAGTAGTTTTTCCCTTCTTAATAAATGGTCCGTATAATTTTTTATAGACCTTAAAAGAATTACTTTGATCAACATCTATAGGCTTCATTTTAATACTGGTGTGATACCCTTGGTTGTAAGCATCGATAAAATCCTGAACTTTATCAAAATACTTGAACGTGTTGACCGCTGTAAAATATCTCCACATTTTGGTCTTTATGGTGCGGTTAAACCTCTCCACTACCGATGCCCTAAGCTCATTACCAGTGGTGAAATGATGTATTTTGTGTCTCTTCAGTAGATTCTGAAATTCTCTGTTGAGAAACTCTTTTCCTTTATCAGTCTGCAGTTTTTTAGGACATCGACCCTGGGACAATATATCCTCAAAGGCCCTTGTCACCGCCCGACCTGTTTTATTATGTAGAATGCGAGCCCAGGCATATTTTGATAACACATCGATACACATCAACATCAATTTGTGACCATTGTTATGTTTTGATAAATTTGACATATCGACTAGATCCATTTGCCATTGTGAATCTATGTCAGTTGCATATACGCGGTTTCTTTTAAAGTTAATCCTGAGAGGTTTATGTAAGGTATAGGCGTCTTGTTCCCGTAACCATTCTGAAACAACCACATCATTAACCTTCACTCCGGCCTCAGCGAGTCCTCTTTGAAAACCCTTCTTACCCGCCAAACCCCCAATCTTGGCTGGGTTGTAGTATAGTTCCTGCATTTGGGGAGCTTGCCGAGTCATTCTGTCAAATAACCACACAGACCCACACTATGCGCAAAGTTTTTATACAAGGTTTTTTATTCAACTTCAGGAGAGCAGATACCCCTTTTTAGACATTTGAGAAAAGTATAACATACACAACAATTTTTTCTACGGTCCAGACAAAAAGAAATCAGATGATTGGTTACTTGATCTATATCAACAAATATACCTGTTTCTTTATCTTGTAGGCACACACCTCAGTTACATATGTAAATAAAACAACAATATGACCTATTTTAAAAGTAAACAGAGGTGTATTAAACATGCTCAGTAAAAGGTCATACAGATGTTGATGAAATGGCCTAATATCATTCTTGGCCCCCTTGAGCCCTTCATCCCAGTGTTCGTACCCCCCGGTCTTTGTTACAGCAGCCATTCACTTTTCCAGGTTTGAAAGTTGATCCTCATCGATGGTTAAATCTGTAGAGAAAAGGCTCGCGTTGGCTACTTTTCTGTCAAGCACATGGTGTAATAGCGCTCTCAGGTTAGCTGCAGAGTGTTGATGACAGAACCAGTTGCAGAAGCAGTCCAGAACATTCCCCATGTTCAAAGTCCCTTAGTTCAGGTCAGAGTCTGAATCAGTGGCGTAGATGTCGAATTCTTCGTCGCTGCCCCCAGCTTTAACTTCTTTACGGAAGAAATAAGCTTTTAGCTTGCCAGCGGTTTTTCTACTCGGCTCATCCAGGTCATTGAGCAGCTGCCCAAGTTTCTCTATTATAAACGGCTCCTTTTTCAGCTCCAGCAAAATCTCATCTATGATTTTCTGGACTTGTCCCACAGTGACATGTATGTGGGAGTAAGAGAGCGCCTTGATTAGTGCCGGTTTCAGCCACGGTTTGTTCAGTCTTCTGTAAAACACATTGAAATAGAACAGGAAATAGTAACGGTCTGGTTCAAACAAACAACTGTGTCTCAACTGACTGGGGTGATTCACTTCACACCCCCGACAGACTTCTTTCAGAGCTCGGTCGATGAGAGCACTCAGAATATACACCAGGGTGCTTTTAACCACTCTGCTTACTTGGTCACATACCCCGGGCATAAATCCTGCGTCTTCATCACGCCCCCGGGACAGTCCGATGCTCATTGGGTCGCCTGGTGGTTTGTGGGGTGTTTCTCCATCCATTGGACTGACCCCCTCCTGAGACGCACAGACGGTAGACAGTTCGGCAAAATCGAGGCCCTCCATGAGCTCCAGAGGCTGGGGATCCCCGAGACTCATTTGGACATCCATCGCACCGCATGTTGTTTCGTCCTGAGGGACCGGGGTCTGAGGTCTTGGAGAGTAACCACAGTCAAAGGGTTCCAGAGTGTATACAAAATCTGGGGAATAGAACCAGGGGTGATCCCGGGTTTGAAGAGGCCTGTAGAGCCTGTCGACGTCCGCAGCTTTCGGGTAAGACATTCTCTTTAATTTTAAACCATGAATGAATTGTTGCACCTTTTATCCTATCTCTTCACTACGTCACGACACACCGCCCTCTTAGAAGAGAGTAGCCCCTGAGCCGTCAGACCCCCCTCCAAAACCCCACACGTCGTCTGTCGTAGTTCTGCAAGCTTTCCCATTCACACCTTTCAAAACCCTGAGTCGGAGACTCCATTTCGCATTCTCTTGGACCCTCTTGCAAGCCTTCTAGAGTCTTATCCACAAGCCCCAGATCTCTCCAGGCCATCACCTTCAACCAGTCCTCATAAGAGTATTCAATTACCGTCTCAAAAGGTTCCAACGTACCCTCCTTCTCTCCCAAAGCAAGAAGCTCCACTCCAACATAGCTGGGATCCCTTTTAAAGCGGTAACCCCGTCGAGCCCCCCAGAACAACACCCAGGAGCGTTCAATCTTCAAATTGGTGAGTACAGGAACCCTTGCCCGGGATTGTTTCTTGCGGGGTTTCATGTTGATGTCGCTGGACATGTTGAAGAAGCGGGATGTTTCAGAAGCTGAGAATTAAAGAGGTATTGCCTAAAAGAAGCGCGGGTTCTTAAATAGAGAGGAGAGTTTCGGGGCGTTGCCTTCAGAGGGGTGGGGGTATTTATGGGTGGCCTTGTTGTTCAGGGTTTTATGGGTGTACACTTTCTGACGGATATGAGGTAGGAATAATTAAGGAAATAACTCTACCTAAAATCACGCCCCCCAATTATGACGTAGGAATATTAATAAGCTTAGGGCATACGTCATAACAAAATAGGCCGCGCCCAAAAAACCCTACTATCTACTCTTATGTAGTTGAAGGCGCAGTATAGCTCTCATAGTCTGGTGGTGACGGAAGACCACCAGCCGTTTGAACAAGCCATTCAGCATCACCTTGTTGGGTTAAGTGCAGGCACTGTCAGAGCGCAGGGCGTCCTGCCTTTGAAAGAGTTTCCGAAGTGTCCTGATGTGCCCTTTAGCAATGCCAAACAGGTCTGTGAAAATGGCATCATTTCGCGGCACTTCAGACGCCATCTCACAGTCTAGCCGACCTGAAACGCCTGAGCCCGTTTTACCAGCAGGCTCCTACGGTAACCGTTTGAAGCAAGAGGTGGCGTTGTCAGTTTCCGTAGTGTAGCGGTTATCACATTCGCCTAACGCGCGAAAGGTCCCCGGTTCGAAACCGGGCGGAAACAGCCTGCTGTGGGCCGGCCCTTTTCGTCCTGCTTGCCCTCGTGGTTCCCCGCAGGCGGTGGGTGGCTTTTCTTCATTGGAGTGCCCGAAATCGGTGCTCTCAGAGCGTCCGTCCGTCGACAGGTTGAAATTGTAAACGCTGGTGTAGCCACTTTTAATTAAAATCTGATGATGATGATGATGATGTTGTTGTTGTTGTTGTTCTTGTTGTCGTCGTAGTCGCCGTCATTATTATTGTTAAAGTAAAGCAGTAGTTAGATTTGTTGCTACCGTAAGGTGTAGAAGGCACAATAGCTCTGATAGTCTGGTGGTGAAGGAAGACCACCAGACGTTTGAACAAGCCATTCAGCATCACCTTGTTGGGCTAAGTGCAGGCACTGTCAGAGCGCAGGGCGTCCTGCCTTTGAAAGAGTTTCCAAAGTGTCCTGATGTGCCCTTTAGCAATGCAATATAGGTCAGTGAAAATAGAAACCTTTATCTCACAGGCTGGCCCACGGGAAACGCCTGTGCGCGTTTTATCAGCCTGCTTCGATGGAAGCCATTCGAAACACCAGGACCGGTTGTTTTCCGTAGTGTAGTGGCTATCACGTTTGCCTCACACGCGAAAGGTCCCCGGTTCGAAACCGGGCGGAAACAACCCCCGGTGCACGCGTGCCAGTGCCATGTTACCCGTCGCCTTCTCTCTGCCCCAAGGCCGGCCGTCGTTTTCTCTTCCTCGGAGTGGCAAGAAATCCTGACCTTAAAAACAAACGATCGCAGAAGGGTAGCTTTGCGAGGCGCTGGAACTCACACTTTTAAAATCGATACATGTTGTAGCTGTTACAATACGACCGTAGCAGGATCAGCGACATTGCTGTTACTCTTATGTAGTCGAAGGCGCAGTATAGCTCTGATAGTCTGGTGGTGACGGAAGACCTCCAGCCGTTTGAACAAGCCATTCAGCATCACCTTGTTGGGCTAAGTGCAGGCACTGTCAGAGCGCAGGGCGACCTGCCTTTGATAGAGTTTCCTAAGTGTCCCGAAATCGGTGCACTCAGAGCGTCCGTCCGTCGACAGGTTGAAATTGTAAACGCTGGTGTAGCCACTTTTAATTAAAATATGATGATGATGATGATGATGTTGTTGTTCTTGTTCTTGTTCTTGTTGTTGTTGTTGTTCTTGTTTTTCTTGTTGTCGTCGTGGTCGCCGTCATTATTATTGTTAAAGTAAAGCAGTTGTTAGATTTGTAGCTACCGTAAGGTGTAGAAGGCACAATAGCTCTGTGATTGTCTGATGGTGGCACAAGACGAGCAGCAGCTGTTTGAACAAGCCATTGAGCATCACCATGTTGGGGTAAGTGTAAGTCTTGTCATAGCTCAGGGCGTTCTTCCTTTGAAAGAGTTTCCAAAGTGTCCTGATGTGCCCTTGAGCAATGCAAAATAGGTCAGTGAAAATAGAAACCTTTATCTCACAGGCTGGCCCACGGGAAACCCCTGTGCGCGTTTTACCAGCCGGCTTCGATGGGAGCCATTTGAAACACCAGGACGGGTCGGTTTCCGTAGTGTAGTGGCTATCACGTGCGCCTCACACGCGAAAGGTCCCTGGTTCGAAACCGGGCGGAAACAACCCGCGGTGCACGCGTGCCAGTGCCGTGTTACCCGTCGCCATCTCTCTGCTCCAAGGCCGGCCGTCGTTTTCTCTTCCTCGGAGTGGCAAGAAATCCTGACCTTGAGAACAAACGATCGCAGAAGGGTAGCTTTGTGAGGCACTGGAACTGACACTTTTAAAATCGATACATGTTGTTGCTGTTACAATACGACCGTAGCAGGATCGGCGACATTGCTGTTACTCTTATCTAGTTGAAGGCGCAGTATAGCTCTGATAGTCTGGTGGTGACGGAAGACCACCAGCCGTTTGAACAAGCCATTCAGCATCACCTTGTTGGGCTAAACGCAGGCACTGTCAGAGCGCAGGTCGTCCTGCCTTTGAAAGAGTTTCCGAAGTGTCCCGAAATCGGTGCACTCAGAGCGTCCGTCCGTCGACAGGTTGAAATTGTAAACGCTGGTGTAGCCACTTTTAATTAAAATCTGATGATGATGATGTTGTTGTTGTTATTCTTGTTGTCGTCGTAGTCGCCGTCATTATTAATGTTAAAGTAAAGCAGTAGTTAGATTTGTTGCTACCGTAAGGTGTAGAAGGCAAAATAGCTCTGATAGTCTGGTGGTGAAGGAAGACCACCAGACGTTTGAACAAGCCATTCAGCATCACCTTGTTGGGCTAAGTGCAGGCACTGTCAGAGCGCAGGGCGTCCTGCCTTTAAAAGAGTTTCCGAAGTGTCCTGATGTGCCCTTTAGCAATGCCAAACAGGTCAGTGAAAATGGCATCCTTTCGCCGCACTTCAGACGACATCTCACAGCCTAGCCGACCTGAAACACCTGAGCCCGTTTTACCAGCAGGCTTTAACGGTAACCATTTGAAGCAAGAGGCAGCGGTGTCAGTTTCCGTAGTGTAGCGGTTATCACGTTCGCCTAACGCGCGAAAGGTCCCCGGTTCGAAACCGGGCGGAAACAGCCTACTGTGGGCTGGCCCTTTTCGTCATGCTTGCCCTCGTGGTTCCCCGGAGGCGGTGGGTGTCTTTTCTTCATTGGAGTGCCCGTAATCGATGCACTCAGAGCGTCCGTCCGTCGACAGGTTGAAATTGTAAACGCTGGTGTAGCCACTTTTAATTAAAATCTGATGATGATGATGATGATGATGTTGTTGTTGTTGTTGTTGTTGTTGTTGTTCTTGTTGTCATCGTGGTCGCCGTCATTATTATTGTTAAAGTAAAGCAGTAGTTAGATTTGTTGCTACCGTAAGGTGTAGAAGACAACAGTAGGTATGGCGTGTGATATCAAAACATTCAGAATACTTTTAACCTATATAATTTATAAGCTTTGTAAAATAAACCCAAATATCTCTTTTGCGGGGATAAACGCTGTTCTGAGTAGTTTGTGACTTGTTTAATACCAAACAAAGCATCGCTATAAAAAATAAATAAAAAAATCACTGTAAAAGCGCTAGTTATTTTTGATCTTTATAGTTATTTTCTAGGCTCAGGTTGTTTTTTAGCGCTTATAAAGGCCTGAAATATTCTTAGTGGTTGTTGACTATAGGTCTTGATGCTTAAAAATGTTTTTTTGAGAGACCAAAAGGTTCTAATAAAAGTTTAGAGTAGAGAGGAGAGAGATCGTCTCCATCTTGGTTTCTATTTGAAATTTGATGCAGTGTCATTTTATTGGTTGGTTTTGATATGTTAATTGGTAACAGGGTGGCACAAAGGCCAGACCAGAACAATGCCTTACAAGCAGATCCGGCATGTGGCCATCAGTATAAGTATGAAGGTCTGGTCTTCAGCTCGACAGACTCACACTGACCTTTCGATTTAAGACTAAAGATCAACAATGTCCGGAAACAACATCAGCGATTCGATTTAAACGAGTTTTTAGGCAAGTCTTCAGATTATTTTCATTGACTCAGAGCGTGTTGTGTGCATGTATTGTAAATAAGGCTATAACATCTGTTTTAAGTTCTGTAAAATTATTTTTCAGCCAGTCAACAGGAGTTAATTCCCAACGCTGAGGAGATCATCTGGAACAACGACGGTAAGATTTTTGTGTTTGCGCTCATGGGTTCTTATGCATGGGTGTGTGTGGTTTTGAAGCGGCTCATTAGAGTTATGAAAACGTTTTAATATATATTAATGCCGGTCTCTTTAATTACACAGAAACTATCGAAAGGCCTGTGATTAATGTCTCCGAGGATCGACCAAGAGAAGTGGTTGTCCCTAGACAGGCTGTCTGCCGACCGGGTAAGAACTAAACCCCTGTTTGTTTGTATAACGTTTCTGTAAGATGTTTGAGTCCAGTTTTGTTAATTTAAAAAAATTATCCTGTCTAACAGTATTAAGAAACGTGGTTCGAGACAACGAAAGGCCTTCCACATCGAGGGCTTGTTTCGTTTTACCTTCGAGAACCGTAACCTTTCAAGAATCTGAAAGGCCGTCAGCCCCGGTATCTGATAGCTGTGAGTATATATCTGCAGCCTGTAAGAGGTTAAAGCTTTTTATAAAGCGGTGTGGTTAAAGGTTAAACATGTCTCTTACCTTCACAGCGGTGCAAAAAGCTAAACCAGCCGAAAAACATAAGAAACGATTATTCTGTGGAGGTAAGTAAGATCTTTCAAACTTTAATGTTTTTAAAAGGGCTTTTTTGCCCGTTGAGGGCTAATATTTAAGCGATGGGTGACCGTTTCCTGTAGGGCGGGGGGTTCTGGGAAAGATCTTTAGAAGTCCGGACAGGTCTAGGCTTGTTTCTGGGGAACGTGTTTAGAAATGACCGATTGCTGTACCGTCTGGTTAGGAAGTAAAGCCGTCCGAAAGGGTTTAGTAAGTTGTTTGGCTTATATCCCGCTATTATACTTCTGTTTTAAAGTGGTTGTAGGAAAAGGCTTGAAGGTGTTCATTGTATTTAATATTTAAACAGATCGTGAAAACGTTTGTGAAACAGGAAGTCCCGGGATCAGGAAGCGTTTACACTTGGAAGGTTCGATTAAAAATGAAATGTTGTTGTGTGTGTGTGTGTTTTATTAACAATATTACAGTTTTTAAAGAAACATTTAAGAAACAGTTTATTTACAGCGGCTTCTCTGTTTTACATTTATTATCAAGTCCTAATAAATATATTGTCTGTAAATAATAAGGCGTTGTAGTGAATGTCTAAGGCTATTTTCAAAGGTCTAAAAAAGCTAAAGGTTTTGAATGTCCTGGACATGTTGTTTTAAGTTTGATTTCTGTCACCGTTTAAAGATGTAAATGTAATGTATATTTTTATTCTTCCCAAGACTCTTGGGATAGTCATTCTGTGAATGAGCTATTGAGGACAATTACCCCGTCTAAGTGGGATCAAACATCTTCCCCGGTGAGATCACCGAGAGGATCCCCCACGGTGGTCTTGGAGACCCCCCAACATCTACTCAGGCCACAGCCTTCTGGGAGTAATTCAACACCCCAGATTCAGCCCGCCGCATTGTCGGGCGGAACAAATACAGGCATCCAACAACCTCAGGGGTCGCCGTCAGTCAGGGCTGACACACCACCCAACGACGGCCTGGTTTCAACATCGTCCCCCCAGACCCGTTTCTTGGCTACAGAAACGCGGAACAGTACCCCGCGCTTGGCCAGGGTGTCACCGCAAAGGCCTTCTTGGTCTCCGTCCATGAGTATACGCTCGCTCCCTGCCTCCTTCGACCGAGATTTACCGGAGCGACCATCCTTTGAAGCTGAGCCAGGCCACCAGCCCCCGGAGCTACATCCTGAAGGTCGGCATGAGTTGCTACATACTTTGTTACAAAATCAAAGACTTGTGTTAGTGGGGCAAAACCTGGTGATAGAGAGCCAAAACATCCTTGTTAATACCCTTACTAACGAATTGTACCGTATTTAATGTTTTAATAGACACAAAACGCCTTACTATTGTGGGTTGTTGGAAAAATAAAAAATAAATTAAAAAATGTCCTGACTTGGTAAAAGAACTCACAAACTAAAGGATTATGAACAAGCTAGGGCCCCAAAAAGACCTTCCCGAGAGAACATCCCCGGCCCTGTTGTGAACTCCTCTGATGTCCCAATGAACCTGGAACTATTACAAATGATAAATGATTTAAATAACCCCCAATTACCACCGATAGAATGTGAATTAACAGACTTACCGGTGAACCCCGACCTGTTACAGATGGTCAATGATCTAAATAACCACCTCCCACCGGTAGCGCTTATAGAGGTTCACCCCCTAGTTCACCCCGATTTGTTTGAAATGGTGGAGGCTTTGGAGGAGCTACCCCGACCAAATTCTGCCCCTATTATAAATGATTTGAGACAATTAGAACACAGGATGGCGGCAGAAGCAGCCATCACTATAGAGGAGGGTCTTGACATTAACCGGTTGGATATCTTTGAAGGACTTTTACAGGCTTTAAATGAGCCTCCTCAAAAAGGGGGTTTTGTAGATGTCAGCAGTGGGGGTGTTCGGAATGTGGAGGGTTCTGAGACTGATAAGGCTGTGGAGGACATGCTCTGTGAGAATGTAGGGGGTGAAGGCTTTGTTCAAAATGATGATGTGTCCAAAAGTACCAGTGATCCCGTGATTATAGATAGACCGGCCTATAACAATTTTGAAATGATTCAGCGTTTTAATTTTGCAGAACTTTTAAATTGTGACAATTATGCAGAAATATTTGTCAACATACACGAGGCCTTGCAGAAAATGCTTGAACAGGTTGCTGAAAGGGTCAGACCTCGAGATGTTGTACAGTTAGAACTCAGAGGGGATGATTTGTTTAGCAACCTATCTGTAATGCTGAGTGGAGATAATTTAGATGTCTGGCTAAAATCGAAGCGTTATTGCAAAGTAACGCAGCCATCTTAGCTGATGAAAGTCTGTCTCTGGTAATGAATGTGGTTCGTAACCCTGAGGGTGGGGCGCTTAGAAGACTGTCGAAATGCTTGAAGAACGACATAATTAGGACCAAGCTCAGGCAATTAGTGGTGAGATCCAGTGGGGACAATAAGCTCTGTTTTGCTTACAGTTTAATAAAACTACTCACCCCCGACATGCCTGAACCCCAAGCTCTGCAAGAGGCTTTAATGCTTCATCAGAGGGCCGGCTTAAACTCTCAACAGATGGTTGCCTTTTCAGACATCACCAAGTTTGAGGAGTTGTTGTCTTTAAAAATTGTTGTGTGGTACCGTTGTGAGGTAAAGGAAGTATTTGTGAAATTTCAGACACATCCTGAAACCCATACACAGACACTGTTTCTCTTCCTAAGTGATAGTCATTACTTTGGAATAAAGAGTTTGACGGCTTTTTTGGGTTGTTCGTATGTTTGTCATTGGTGTTATAAGGCCTTCAATGATAAGCTTAAGCACCGATGTGACGGTTACTGTAATGTCTGTTTCAATCCGCAATGTCGTAAGGGTTTGGCCCCTACCATCCGATGTAAAGATTGCTTAAGGATTTGTCTCTCAGCGTTCTGTTTTTCCGAACATAAGGTACAGAGGGCCGCTGCTGAGAGGGGTTAAAAAATGGAGTTATTGTGATCAAACTAAATGTTGCCCGCAGTGTTGCCTCCAGTACCGTTTTCATGAGGTTAAACCACACAAATGTCTGGAGCCGAGATGCAGGATCTGTAATGCTGATTTAACCCCGGGGTCCGAACACCAGTGCTTTATTCAGCCGGTTAAAAAGGAGCCGCCGCACAACTGGTATGTCTTTTTTGATTTTGAATGCCGGCAAGAAAACGGGGTCCACGTTGCTAATTATATACACTGTATTGACATGTTGGATCGTGAGTGGTCAGCTAGCGGTGAGAGTTGTGTCAGGGATTTCTTTACGCGGTATCGAGGTCCAAAATACCTCAATTACACATTTATTGCCCACAATGCTAAGGGTTATGATTCTTACATTTTGATGAAGTATCTGGTGGAAAATGGGGTGACCCCAAAAATAATAGCTCAGGGTAGCAAGATCATGTGTTTCACCGACGAAGCTTTCAACTAACGTTACATAGACTTGTTAAATTTCCTCCCCATGAAATTGAGCGCTTTGCCTAAGGCTCTGGGTTTTGAGGCTCAGAAGAAAGGTTGGTTCTGCCATTTTTTTAATACTAAGGACACTCAAAATTATCAAGGGTCCTACCCGCCCGCCTCTTATTATGGGGTTGATACTATGATGTCTCATGAGAGGGAGGAATTCTTTAAATGGTACAATACGGTTAAGGGAGGTGTTTTTGATTTCCGAGAAGAGATGGCCGCTTATTGTAAAAATGATGTGGTGATCCTTAAAGAAGCCTGTGTGCGTTTCTGCGCCGAGGTTATCAACACATCGGGTCTCAACCCTTTGCAAAGTGTGACCATAGCGTCTCTCTGCATGAAAATGTATCGGTCCAATTTCTTGCAGAAAAACACTATAGCGGTCACCACTTCTGACAACTATCGTGCTAGACAAAAGAACTTTTCGACTGTCTCCATACAGTGGGTGGAATACCTGAGTGCCCGGGATAACATCTTCATCAGACATGCTTTAAATCAAGGGGAAGTAAAAATGGGGCCTTACTACTTAGACGGTTTTAGCGACGTGTCCGGGCGGCGTACCGCTTATGAGTTTGCCGGTTGTATTTACCATGGCTGTCCTCAGTGCTTCGACCCAAACACCTTTAACCCCGTAACACTAAAACTCTGCGGTGATATGTACTATGATTTCCAGAAACGAATTGAAACTTTAAAAAACACCTATGGTTTGAACATGCTGGTGATTTGGGAACACGAGTGGACGACCCTGAAGCAACAGGATGCGGGGGTATAACGGTTTATGGAAACCTTGGACTTTCCTGAATGTCTAGAGCCCCGGGATGCGTTATTTGGGGGTTGTACCAATGCCCTCTGTTTACATTATGAGGTAAAGGAGGGTGAGAGAGTAGATTACTATGATTTCACCAGTCTGTACCCTTATGTCAACAAGACCAAAATGTACCCGGTGGGGCGTCCAACCATTGTTTATCGTGACTTTCTCGAAATCGGACATTACTTTCGTTTGATCAAAGTCACCATGTACCCTCCTCGCGAGCTGTTCTTACCCGTGTTGCCTTACAGGTGTTCGGGAAAATTGATGTTCCCACTTTGTAGAACGTGTGTGGAAACTGAAAATCAAACTACCTCTTGTCTGCACAGTGATGAAGAGAGAGCGCTGACGGGTGTCTGGTGTAGCATTGAGCTTGACAAGGCGGTGGAGAAAGGTTACAGAGTCGGTAAGGTGTATGAGGTTTGGCATTTTTCTGAAAAAACTGATACTCTTTTTGCTGATTACATTATGACCCATCTGAAAGGGAAACAGGAGGCATCGGGCTATCCCTCATGGTGTGTTGACTCCGCGGCCAAAGAGCGATACGTTCAGCAATATTTTGAAAAGGAAGGGATCCGTCTAGAGCCGGGGAACATAACTGTAAACCCCGCCAAGAGACAAATGTCCAAACTGATTTTAAACAGTCTGTGGGGTAAGTTTGGGGAAAGAAATTACCGTCTAAACACAACCTTGATTAAAACCCCTGAACTGTTCATAGAATTTATGTTTTCCAAACAACATGCAGTATCACACTTTCAATTCTTAAATGACCACGTGGCACAGGTCCAGTGGAGGGCCCCTAAAGATTTCCCCACCAAACAGGGGAACGTTAATGTTTTCATAGCGGTTTTTACCACGGCTTACGCCCGGCTTGAACTGTACAACTTAATGGATCAGTTGCAGGAACGCACGCTCTATCATGATACTGACTCTGTAATCTTTGTCACCAGGCCAGGGGATTGGGTCCCTCCCCTCGGGGACTACCTTGGGGAGTTAACGAGCGAACTAGATCCTCAGGACCACATAGTGGAGTTTGTTTCAGGGGGTCCTAAGACTTACGCATACAGAACGGCTGCGGGTAAGACCTGTATGAAAGTTAAGGGTTTCACTCTGAACCATTGTAACAACAAGCTCATTAACATCAAGTCTCTGACGACCCTGGTAGAAAGTTTTTTAACCGAGAAAGACGCGCCTCCTCGTGAGATTATTACAGCCGGAAATCAGATCTATCGCAATAAAAAGGGGTACACGTTGGAAAATAGATCACTAAACAAACGATTCAGGGTGGTGTACAATAAAAGAGTGTTGAAGACTGATTATACCACTCTGCCTTATGGATATTAGCGGTGGTTTTGATAACAGACTTCAACACCGTTTCTCCTGTATTATAGCCGGTCCCTCCAATTCGGGGAAGAGCTATCTTATAAAGAACATCATAGAAGATGTGG
Organism: Amia ocellicauda; assembly: GCF_036373705.1. Lineage (NCBI taxonomy): Eukaryota > Metazoa > Chordata > Actinopteri > Amiiformes > Amiidae > Amia > Amia ocellicauda. Next base: position 126,117 of record NW_027102666.1, read on the forward strand.
ACGCAACCGTGTCCCAAGCTCTTGACAACATAGTGTGGTGTTACTCTTGCTGGCAACCTCTCTACGATGATTTGGCTTCGGAAAAAAATAATCTGAAATTTGTGCAAGGTCTCCCCGCCTCGTTGTGTGGCGATGACTTGTTCCCGCCCGGTCAAACTAACCTAGTGATCCTTGATGACCAGATGGAGCAGGCCGGTGACAACAGTGAAGTGGAAAAAGCTTTCACAAAGTACACTCATCATAGGAATTAAAGTATTATTTATTTAGTTCAAAATCTATTTTTTCAAGGTAAAAAAAGCCGCACTATTAATTTAAATGCCAATTATATAATTCTTTTTAAAAACCCCAGAGATAAACTACAGGTCACCGTCTTGGCTCGTCAAATGTACCCTAACCAGACCAAGTTCTTTTTGGAGGCATTTGAGGATGCCACCAAAAAACCCTACGGGTACTTGATTGCGGACTTAAAAGCACAAACCCCAGAAGACTTTCGCCTCAGAACAGGTTTGTGCCCGCCCGATTGGCCGGCAGTCTATGTGCTAAAGAAAAGGAAATAAATAAGAATGTCTGTTCGGATTAAAAGAAATCTGCCGCTTTTGCAAATGTTATTTGAGAGGAGCCCGCGCCATAGGAAAGCTGTGCTGGCAGGGGCCCCCTCGGATTTGATCGAGACCCTGTGTGAAATAGCTTTTAACATCTTACGCGGTAATATACCCCTAACCCCTTCTCAACATTCTAAACTCAAAAAACAAAAAGCGGTTATCAAGATCATCGCTAATAAGAAGTATTCTATTAAAAGAAAAAGAAAGAAGATTAATCAAACCGGGGGTTTTATAGGACCGCTGTTGAGCATAGCCGTGCCTTTCCTAACCAGTCTTCTAGCTTCCAGAGTGGGTTAATAATGGAATATGCTCAGAAAATGTTTTTGATCCCTCAGGAGCAGCTTGAGAAACTGAGAAAAAATGTTGTCGGGCCAGAGCCCATTAGACAAACGGCCGAAAACAACCTGGACTCTGAAATGAAAGCTATACAGGCCAGGGCCGATTTAAATCAGTATTCCAAAGCCCAGTTGTATACCAACACGTTACAGCGCTACCTCCGTCTGGTTAGACAGGGTGTTTTAACTTTAACCATGGCCTCTCAAGAAAATGGTTCTGGGGCTGATGCGGGGGGAACGGTTGATAAAGATGTTGCGGTGACCGAACCTGTTGAGAGTTCAGAGGGAGATGTTGTAACGGATGTTTTGAGAAACATGCCGGCCAGAAGCAAAAGACATGCAGAATATATCCTGCACAAAATGGTTCAGAAACCGCGGGTAACGGCTTGGAATGAACAGGGTGAATTTGTTTTTAAAGGACAACTGATCAAAGGTTCACACATGTTTGATTTGTTGAAGAGTGTCACTAGCACTAATAAGGTACCCGATAGTCGCCGACCTGTAGGCTGGAATGCTTTCCTACAGGCGATGGCCTGTCTGAACATGCCCCAATCAACAGTTCCTAACCAGGAAACGCGACAAAAAATCCGTCTGTGTAAAGAGGTGGAGCCTGATCTGACTCCGATATCTCATTACTCTGACCGTGCTGAGCGACCATCCTCAGGATCTATCCATCGTTGGGAAGCTTATTAATCTCATGTTTTTATTTGTCTCCCCTGTAAATAATGACCCGACAAACAATTTTTTATTTTTATTTTTTATTTTTCAAATGTTGTACATTTATTTATACCATAACCCCTGCTTTGTATAAGAATTGTGTTGAATAAAAACAAAACTAATGATTCAAAGGCTGTTTTCATTATTTTTTCACCTTAACACGCATGACATCTTTTAAAATCCTCACAAGAACACCCCATCTGTATACACGGCTGGCTAGGGTCGTAAGTCATTGTGTTATAAGGGGGGGTCCACAGTGTCCTGACAAACTCTGCCACTTTTTTATCATTTTGGCCTAAATCCTCACTGTACAAGGCCATAATATCGGGGTATGACCTTCCTTTAGATCTATGATATAAGAAAAACACACAGTGTTGACCACAAGTGAAGGTCTGAAGACTTTGTACTTGACGACCGCTGTAAATGGTTTCTTGACAGTTGTTGAGCAGAAAGTTATTGATCTTCCGAGGGAAAGGTCTGAAATCCGGGGGGTTTGCATAGGAATCAAAAAATTCACCACGGTGGTCCTCCCTTAGATAAATAGCCAGCCAATGTTCTCCGGGCATATTTTTAGGGTGTGTGTTGATTATGTACATTGCAGGTAAATTCTTGATCTTAAATTTAGGCAGCTGATCGCAGGCGTAGACTCCTTGAAACAGTTTCCGTGAGCCGGCCAGGGCATTCATGATGTGGTTGAGCTCTCTGGTGTTCATTTTAATAATAATCATACATAACGTTTCTCCTCTGATTCACCTCAATAATGTTGTCAAACACTGCATACACGACCATATTTACAGTGCGTGGTAGAGGCTGCTTGAAACGCATCTCCAAACGCATATTGCCCGTCTTCATCAGTGAAAAATGTTGTCCACACTCTTCGTCAGGGGTCAGGTTGAAACCGTACAGGGTGTAACCGCTGCAGTATTCCCGGCGATCGATCAGCAGAGTTTGATCCTTGAGATGGCGACCCGTAGCCAGTACTAGACTGTCATATTCACGAACCGCATTGCCGATTTCAAAGTCAGGTTGAAAAGGTCTGGATGGAACCTGCACACCATCGACGTACAACGCTATAAATTCCGCGTTATAATGTTTAAAGTTAAAGGGGTTCTTGTTGTAAACCCCGGTAAATGCATCATTATCTTCGAGACCTATAATAACCTGTTTTGGGAGCTGTCCTAGAAACAGATTTTCCTGGTTCATCACCCGTGTCCCTGCGGGGATACTGTGGACTTTCATATAGACTCTTTCAATCGGGTACTTGGCGTTTGCCGTCATTAACGCCTGCGCGTGTCCTAGTTTAACCGCCGGGGAGACGGACACTTTTTTCACAAACAGCGAGGCCGATAATATGGTCAGTTTATATTTTTCAGTATCAGGGGTCATCAGACAAAAAGCACTTTTACTACGGATCATTTTAATTTTAATGTCTACCCCGTTGAGCATGAGTTTTTCTTGGAAAAATATGTCTGCATGGATATGCCCCATTAGCTCAAAGGTCCTCCCTTCTGTTGAAAAGGCCGTTCTTTTTTGCAAACCCTTATTGAGTCCCTCTGGATCCTTGTCGTCCATAGCTTCCGGAATGTCTTTGAAGAAAAGGCCGGGGCTGAACTGTTTGCTTAGGGTCTCCTCACTATAATTAAGTATACACTCCATCATGGCTCTATAGGGGTAAGTATTGCTGCTTTGACTAATGAGCCGATCTCCCAGGGTCACATCCACCTGTGAAAACATGGTGGCCACCGGGTAATTGATGACCCCAGCGTTGGTCGTCTTCTCGATTGCATCGCCATCCTCATCAGTCACTTTACAGTTCATTAAAATAAATGTGTTATTCAAATCAATATAATCCTCGCCATTGCCAGCTATAAAAAACTCCAGAGGGGCCGTGTCTGAAATTGCAGAAAGAGGGGGAATCTCTACATATATGCTCTTATCTATACTCGTTTGAGTGTATGGAACTGTAAACAGATCCAGTTCTGATTTGACGCATTCTTCCGATAGACTGTGGACAAAAGACATGTTTAAAAGATGTATCCTGAGGCTCTATTTTTCTTTCTTTGATACTTTCTTTATGCAGGTTTTTTCTTGTGCTGCTTCCTTCTCCGAGTGTTTCCACGATATGTTGGAGAATGAGAGATTCTTCGTTTTTTGTTAGCCACGGATCTTTGTCGCCCCCTGGTGGACACATGCTGTTTCTTCTTTTACCCCCCCTCCTCGCCATTACCATGAGACCCGAACCCTCCTGATGCTCATGGCTAGCTGCCCGGTTCATAACATTGGTGAACACGTCACTAACAATATTTTTAGCCGCTGATTTCAAGTGGGGTCTGGCTATAGCAAAGCCTCTCTTAAGCAGGGGTATGGCCATTCTAAAGAGACCACGAAAGAGTCCTCCTCGACCGGCGCCATACATTGTGGGGGCTCCTACAATACCGGGCAAGCCGTTCCATCTTGCATCTTGTAATAATCCACATAGGCGCTAGGATCTACATAACCCCTCGAGGTAGCCATTTTAATAATGTACACACTGTTTCAGGGGTCGAAAATGTAGTTTGACATTAACTTTACCGAAGCGGAAGGGTACGTTGATATTCTGATCCGATTATACTTCGATCGTGATGTTGTCAAAGTGGGTCTTTGAGACTGGTACGTAGTGTGGTTTGTCATAAGTAATTGTGACCATGTCATTGCTTTTACCTTTAATAAGTACATTTCTCAAAAGGGGGACATAACTATCCCCGACCCTCTGGTGGGTTATGATATCCGTATACACATAAAGAGTGTAAAAGCCGCCCCACCACTTCTGAGAACCTGCTCTCTGTGTCAGAATAGAACCCAAATATACGCCCCAGTTGGCCGCTGGTTTGAATGCTAATACCTGGTTTTGACACCTTGTACACTCTGTTTTTAATAGGGTTGTAATATAGCTTGATGTTGGGGGTGCCTTCTGAGAACTGTTTATGCATCTCATCTAATATTTTATCCACATTGTCATAATAACCTCCTTGTATCGTGAATGTCCATTGACTCTTTTTAACATCATCAAAAATGGCAAAGGTGGCATCCGTATCTTGTAAAACAGCCCAAGTGTAAGGATACTGTATTTCCGCCAACCCCACTTCCCACGACCCCCTTAGATCTATAGATTTTCCAAATTGTACCGTGTAACTGGATATTTCATTTTTAGGATATATATCGAGAGAGGCATTACTGGGTAGAGTCACGTAGAAGCCTCCTGATTCCATCTTGAGAATCGAAAGTAATGCCCCCAACACACCCGCGGGCATGTTGTTATAAGGATTGAATATCGCAAACCTGTTGTTCCGGGACCCAACTATTGAACTTTTCAGGCCATCCAAGCCATTTCATCAACACATATTTTTTCCGGTTCTGGGTTTTTTCAGCTAATATCTTTTCAACTCTGTATACACTGTCTTTACCCACAATAATTTTTTGTAACTTGGCTTCGTAAAACGTTCCTTCTATATCCTCCCTGTCATAGTCTTTTAACCGGTACACGGGGGGGTCTCTAGCCAACTGTTCGGTAATTGTAAAATATTCGTCAGAAAATGTTTCTTCATAACCTTTGGCAAAAGTACTCCTTAGCTTTGAAACGCGAACCACATCACCGATGTTGAACTAATAAGTAGTTTTTCCCTTCTTAATAAATGGTCCGTATAATTTTTTATAGACCTTAAAAGAATTACTTTGATCAACATCTAAAGGCTTCATTTTAATACTGGTGTGATACCCTTGGTTGTAAGCATCGATAAAATCCTGAACTTTATCAAAATACTTGAACGTGTTGACCGCTGTAAAATATCTCCACATTTTGGTCTTTATGGTGCGGTTAAACCTCTCCAATACCGATGCCCTAAGCTCATTACCGGTGGTGAAATGATGTATTTTGTGTCTCTTCAGTAGATTCTGAAATTCTCTGTTGAGAAACTCTTTTCCTTTATCAGTCTGCAGTTTTTTAGGACATCGACCCTGGGACAATATATCCTCAAAGGCCCTTGTCACCGCCCGACCTGTTTTATTATGTAGAATGCGAGCCCAGGCATATTTTGATAACACATCGATACACATCAACATCAATTTGTGACCATTGTTATGTTTTGATAAATTTGACATATCGACTAGATCCATTTGCCATTGTGAATCTATGTCAGTTGCATATACGCGGTTTCTTTTAAAGTTAATCCTGAGAGGTTTATGTAAGGTATAGGCGTCTTGTTCCCGTAACCATTCTGAAACAACCACATCATTAACCTTCACTCCGGCCTCAGCGAGTCCTCTTTGAAAACCCTTCTTACCTGCCAAACCCCCAATCTTGGCTGGGTTGTAGTATAGTTCCTGCATTTGGGGAGCTTGCCGAGTCATTCTGTCAAATAACCACACAGACCCACACTATGCGCAAAGTTTTTATACAAGGTTTTTTATTCAACTTCAGGAGAGCAGATACCCCTTTTTAGACATTTGAGAAAAGTATAACATACACAACAATTTTTTCTACGGTCCAGACAAAAAGAAATCAGATGATTGGTTACTTGATCTATATCAACAAATATACCTGTTTCTTTATCTTGTAGGCACACACCTCAGTTACATATGTAAATAAAACAACAATATGACCTATTTTAAAAGTAAATAGAGGTGTATTAAACATGCTCAGTAAAAGGTCATACAGATGTTGATGAAATGGCCTAATATCATTCTTGGCCCCCTTGAGCGCTTCATCCCAGTGTTCGTACCCCCCGGTCTTTGTTACAGCAGCCATTAACTTTTCCAGGTTTGAAAGTTGATCCTCATCGATGGTTAAATCTGTAGAGAAAAGGCTCGCGTTGGCTACTTTTCTGTCAAGCACATGGTGTAATAGCGCTCTCAGGTTAGCTGCAGAGTGTTGATGACAGAACCAGTTGCAGAAGCAGTCCAGAACATTCCCCATGTTCAAAGTCCCTTAGTTCAGGTCAGAGTCTGAATCAGTGGCGTAGATGTCGAATTCTTCGTCGCTGCCCCCAGCTTTAACTTCTTTACGGAAGAAATAAGCTTTTAGCTTGCCAGCGGTTTTTCTACTCGGCTCATCCAGGTCATTGAGCAGCTGCCCAAGTTTCTCTATTATAAACGGCTCCTTTTTCAGCTCCAGCAAAATCTCATCTATGATTTTCTGGACTTGTCCCACAGTGACATGTATGTGGGAGTAAGAGAGCGCCTTGATTAGTGCCGGTTTCAGCCACGGTTTGTTCAGTCTTCTGTAAAACACGTTGAAATAGAACAGGAAATAGTAACGGTCTGGTTCAAACAAACAACTGTGTCTCAACTGACTGGGGTGATTCACTTCACACCCCCGACAGACTTCTTTCAGAGCTCGGTCGATGAGAGCACTCAGAATATACACCAGGGTGCTTTTAACCACTCTGCTTACTTGGTCACATACCCCGGGCAAAAATCCTGCGTCTTCATCACGCCCCCGGGACAGTCCGATGCTCATTGGGTCGCCTGGTGGTTTGTGGGGTGTTTCTCCATCCATTGGACTGACCCCCTCCTGAGACGCACAGACGGTAGACAGTTCGGCAAAATCGAGGCCCTCCATGAGCTCCAGAGGCTGGGGATCCCCGAGACTCATTTGGACATCCATCGCACCGCATGTTGTTTCGTCCTGAGGGACCGGGGTCTGAGGTCTTGGAGAGTAACCACAGTCAAAGGGTTCCAGAGTGTATACAAAATCTGGGGAATAGAACCAGGGGTGATCCCGGGTTTGAAGAGGCCTGTAGAGCCTGTCGACGTCCGCAGCTTTCGGGTAAGACATTCTCTTTAATTTTAAACCATGAATGAATTGTTGCACCTTTTATCCTATCTCTTCACTACGTCACGACACACCGCCCTCTTAGAAGAGAGTAGCCCCTGAGCCGTCAGACCCCCCTCCATAACCCCACACGTCGTCTGTCGTAGTTCTGCAAGCTTTCCCATTCACACCTTTCAAAACCCTGAGTCGGAGACTCCATTTCGCATTCTCTTGGACCCTCTTGCAAGCCTTCTAGAGTCTTATCCACAAGCCCCAGATCTCTCCAGGCCATCACCTTCAACCAGTCCTCATAAGAGTATTCAATTACCGTCTCAAAAGGTTCCAACGTACCCTCCTTCTCTCCCAAAGCAAGAAGCTCCACTCCAACATAGCTGGGATCCCTTTTAAAGCGGTAACCCCGTCGAGCCCCCCAGAACAACACCCAGGAGCGTTCAATCTTCAAATTGGTGAGTACAGGAACCCTTGCCCGGGATTGTTTCTTGCGGGGTTTCATGTTGATGTCGCTGGACATGATGAAGAAGCGGGATGTTTCAGAAGCTGAGAATTAAAGAGGTATTGCCTAATAGAAGCGCGAGTTCTTAAATAGAGAGGAGAGTTTCGGGGCGTTGCCTTCAGAGGGGTGGGGGTATTTATGGGTGGCCTTGTTGTTCAGGGTTTTATGGGTGCACACTTTCTGACGGATATGACGTAGGAATAATTAAGGAAATAACTCTACCTAAAATCACGCCCCCCAATTATGACGTAGGAATATTAATAAGCTTAGGGCATACGTCATAACAAAATAGGCCGCGCCCAAAAAACCCTACTATCTACTCTTATGTAGTTGAAGGCGCAGTATAGCTCTCATAGTCTGGTGGTGACGGAAGACCACCAGCCGTTTGAACAAGCCATTCAGCATCACCTTGTTGGGTTAAGTGCAGGCACTGTCAGAGCGCAGGGCGTCCTGCCTTTGAAAGAGTTTCCGAAGTGTCCTGATGTGCCCTTTAGCAATGCCAAACAGGTCTGTGAAAATGGCATCCTTTCGCGGCACTTCAGACGCCATCTCACAGTCTAGCCGACCTGAAACGCCTGAGCCCGTTTTACCAGCAGGCTCCAACGGTAACCGTTTGAAGCAAGAGGCGGCGTTGTCAGTTTCCGTAGTGTAGCGGTTATCAAATTCGCCTAACGCGCGAAAGGTCCCCTTTTCGAAACCGGGCGGAAACAGCCTGCTTTGGGCCGGCCCTTTTCGTCCTGCTTGCCCTTGTGGTTCCCCGCAGGCGGTGGGTGGCTTTTCTTCATTGGAGTGCCCGAAATCGGTGCTCTCAGAGCGTCCGTCCGTCGACAGGTTGAAATTGTAAACGCTGGTGTAGCCACTTTTAATTAAAATCTGATGATGATGATGATGATGATGTTGTTGTTGTTGTTCTTGTTGTTCTTGTTGTCGTCGTAGTCGCCGTCATTATTATTGTTAAAGTAAAGCAGTAGTTAGATTTGTTGCTACCGTAAGGTGTAGAAGGCACAATAGCTCTGATAGTCTGGTGGTGAAGGAAGACCACCAGACGTTTGAACAAGCCATTCAGCATCACCTTGTTGGGCTAAGTGCAGGCACTGTCAGAGCGCAGGGCGTCCTGCCTTTGAAAGAGTTTCCAAAGTGTCCTGATGTGCCCTTTAGCAATGCAAAATAGGTCAGTGAAAATAGAAACCTTTATCTCACAGGCTGGCCCACGGGAAACGCCTGTGCGCGTTTTATCAGCCTGCTTCGATGGGAGCCATTCGAAACGCCAGGACGGGTCGTTTTCCGTAGTGTAGTGGCTATCACGTTCGCCTCACACGCGAAAGGTCCCCGGTTCGAAACCGGGCGGAAACAACCCGCGGTGCACGCGTGCCAGTGCCATGTTACCCGTCGCCATCTCTCTGCCCCAAGGCCGGCCGTCGTTTTCTCTTCCTCGGAGTGGCAAGAAATCCTGACCTTGAGAACAAACGATCGCAGAAGGGTAGCTTTGCGAGGCGCTGGAACTCACACTTTTAAAATCGATACATGTTGTAGCTGTTACAATACGACCGTAGCAGGATCAGCGACATTGCTGTTACTCTTATGTAGTCGAAGGCGCAGTATAGCTCTGATAGTCTGGTGGTGACGGAAGACCTCCAACCGTTTGAACAAGCCATTCAGCATCACCTTGTTGGGCTGAGTGCAGGCACTGTCAGAGCGCAGGGCGACCTGCCTTTGATAGAGTATCCTAAGTGTCCCGAAATCGGTGCACTCAGAGCGTCCGTCCGTCGACAGGTTGAAATTGTAAACGCTGGTGTAGCCACTTTTAATTAAAATATGATGATGATGATGATGATGTTCTTGTTCTTGTTCTTGTTGTTGTTGTTGTTCTTTTGTTTTTCTTGTTGTCGTCGTGGTCGCCGTCATTATTATTGTTAAAGTAAAGCAGTAGTTAGATTTGTTGCTACCGTAAGGTGTAGAAGGCACAATAGCTTTGTGATTGTCTGATGGTGGCACAAGACGAGCAGCAGCTGTTTGAACAAGCCATTGAGCATCACCTTGTTAGGGTAAGTGTAAGTCTCGTCATAGCTCAGGGCGTTCTTCCTTTGAAAGAGTTTCCAAAGTGTCCTGATGTGCCCTTTAGCAATGCAAAATAGGTCAGTGAAAATAGAAACCTTTATCTCACAGGCTGGCCCACGGGAAACCCCTGTGCGCGTTTTACCAGCCGGCTTCGATGGGAGCCATTTGAAACACCAGGACGGGTCGGTTTCCGTAGTGTAGTGGCTATCACGTTCGCCTCACACGCGAAAGGTCCCTGGTTCGAAACCGGGCGGAAACAACCCGCGGTGCACGCGTGCCAGTGCCGTGTTACCCGTCGCCATCTCTCTGCCCCAAAGCCGGCCGTCGTTTTCTCTTCCTCGGAGTGGCAAGAAATCCTGACCTTGAGAACAAACAATCGCAGAAGGGTAGCTTTGCGAGGCACTGGAACTGACACTTTTAAAATCGATACATGTTGTTGCTGTTACAATACGACCGTAGCAGGATCGGCGACATTGCTGTTACTCTTATGTAGTTGAAGGCGCAGTATAGCTCTGATAGTCTGGTGGTGACGGAAGACCACCAGCCGTTTGAACAAGCCATTCAGCATCACCTTGTAGGGCTAAACGCAGGCACTGTCAGAGCGCAGGTCGTCCTGCCTTTGAAAGAGTTTCCGAAGTGTCCCGAAATCGGTGCACTCAGAGCGTCCGTCCGTCGACAGGTTGAAATTGTAAACGCTGGTGTAGCCACTTTTAATTAAAATCTGATGATGAAGATGTTGTTGTTGTTATTCTTGTTGTCGTCGTAGTCGCCGTCATTATTAATGTTAAAGTAAAGCAGTAGTTAGATTTGTTGCTACCGTAAGGTGTAGAAGGCACAATAGCTCTGATAGTCTGGTGGTGAAGGAAGACCACCAGACGTTTGAACAAGCCATTCAGCATCACCTTGTTGGGTTAAGTGCAGGCACTGTCAGAGCGCAGGGCGTCCTGCCTTTAAAAGAGTTTCCGAAGTGTCCTGATGTGCCCTTTAGCAATGCCAAACAGGTCAGTGAAAATGGCATCCTTTCGCCGCACTTCAGACGCCATCTCACAGCCTAGCCGACCTGAAACACCTGAGCCCGTTTTACCAGCAGGCTTTAACGGTAACCATTTGAAGCAAGAGGCAGCAGTGTCAGTTTCCGTAGTGTAGCGGTTATCACGTTCGCCTAACGCGCGAAAGGTCCCCGGTTCGAAACCGGGCGGAAACAGCCTACTGTGGGCTGGCCCTTTTCGTCATGCTTGCCCTCGTGGTTCCCCGGAGGCGGTGGGTGTCTTTTCTTCATTGGAGTGCCCGCAATCGATGCACTCAGAGCGTCCGTCCGTCGACAGGTTGAAATTGTAAACGCTGGTGTAGCCACTTTTAATTAAAATCTGATGATGATGATGATGATGATGTTGTTGTTGTTGTTCTTGTTGTTGTTGTTCTTGTTGTCATCGTGGTCGCCGTCATTATTATTGTTAAAGTAAAGCAGTAGTTAGATTTGTTGCTACCGTAAGGTGTAGAAGACAACAGTTGGTATGGCGTGTGATATCAAAACATTCAGAATACTTTTAACCTATATAATTTATAAGCTTTGTAAAATAAACCCAAATATCTCTTTTGCGGGGATAAACGCTGTTCTGAGTAGTTTGTGACTTGTTTAATACCAAACAAAGCATCGCTATTAAAAAAAAAAAAAAATCACTGTAAAAGCGCTAGTTATTTTAGATCTTTATAGTTATTTTCTAGGCTCAGGTTGTTTTTTAGTGCTTATAAAGGCCTGAAATATTCTTAGTGGTTGTTGACTATAGGTCTTGATGCTTAAAAATGTTTTTTTGAGAGACCAAAAGGTTCTAATAAAAGTTTAGAGTAGAGAGGAGAGAGATCGTCTCCATCTTGGTTTCTATTTGAAATTTGATGCAGTGTCATTTTATTGGTTGGTTTTGATATGTTAATTGGTAACAGGGCGGCACAAAGGCCAGACCAGAACAATGCCTTACAAGCAGATCCGGCATGTGGCCATCAGTATAAGTATGAAGGTCTGGTCTTCAGCTCGACAGACTCATACTGACCTTTCGATTTAAGACTAAAGATCAACAATGTCCGGAAACAACATCAGCGATTCGATTTAAACGAGTTTTTAGGCAAGTCTTCAGATTATTTTCATTGACTCAGAGCGTGTTGTGTGCATGTATTGTAAATAAGGCTATAACATCTGTTTTAAGTTCTGTAAAATTATTTTTCAGCCAGTCAACAGGAGTTCATTTCCAACGCTGAGGAGATCATCTGGAACAACGACGGTAAGAATTTTGTGTTTGCGCTCATGGGTTCTTATGCATGGGTGTGTGTGGTTTTGAAGCGGCTCATTAGAGTTATGAAAACGTTTTAATATATATTAATGCCGGTCTCTTTAATTACACAGAAACTATCGAAAGGCCTGTGATTAATGTCTCCGAGGATCGACCAAGAGAAGTGGTTATCCCTAGACAGGCTGTCTGCCGACCGGGTAAGAACTAAACCCCTGTTTGTTTGTATAACGATTCTGTAAGATGTTTGAGTCCAGTTTTGTTAATTTAAAAAAATTATCCTGTCTAACAGTATTAAGAAATGTGGTTCGAGACAACGAAAGGCCTTCCACATCGAGGGCTTGTTTCGTTTTACCTTCGAGAACCGTAACCTTTCAAGAATCTGAAAGGCCGTCAGCCCCGGTATCTGATAGCTGTGAGTATATATCTGCAGCCTGTAAGAGGTTAAAGCTTTTTATAAAGCGGTGTGGTTAAAGGTTAAACATGTCTCTTACCTTCACAGCGGTGCAAAAAGCTAAACCAGCCGAAAAACATAAGAAACGATTATTCTGTGGAGGTAAGTAAGATCTTTCAAACTTTAATGTTTTTAAAAGGGCTTTGTTTGCCCGTTGAGGGCTAATATTTAAGCGATGGGTGACCGTTTCCTGTAGGGCGGGGGGTTCTGGGAAAGATCTTTAGAAGTCCGGACAGGTCTAGGCTTGTTTCTGGGGAACGTGTTTAGAAATGACCGATTGCCGTACCGTCTGGTTAGGAAGTAAAGCCGTCCGAAAGGGTTTAGTAAGTTGTTTGGCTTATCTCCCGCTATTATACTTCTGTTTTAAAGTGGTTGTAGGAAAAGGCTTGAAGGTGTTCATTGTATTTAATATTTAAACAGATCGTGAAAACGTTTGTGAAACAGGAAGTCCCGGGATCAGGAAGCGTTTACACTTGGAAGGTTCGTTTAAAAATGAAATGTTGTTGTGTGTGTGTGTGTTTTATTAACAATATTACAGTTTTTAAAGAAACATTTAAGAAACAGTTTATTTACAGCGGCTTCTCTGTTTTACATTTATTATCAAGTCCTAATAAATATATTGTCTGTAAATAATAAGGTGTTGTAGTGAATGTCTAAGGCTATTTTCAAAGGTCTAAAAAAGCTAAAGGTTTTGAATGTCCTGGACATGTTGTTTTAAGTTTGATTTCTGTCGCCGTTTAAAGATGTAAATGTAATGTATATTTTTATTCTTCCCAAGACTCTTGGGATAGTCATTCTGTGAATGAGCTATTGATGACAATTACCCCGTCTAAGTGGGATCAAACATCTTTCCCGGTGAGATCACCGAGAGGATCCCCCACGGTGGTCTTGGAGACCCCCCAACATCTACTCAGGCCACAGCCTTCTGGGGGTAATTCAACACCCCAGATTCAGCCCGCCGCATTGTCGGGCGGAACAAATACAGGCATCCAACAACCTCAGGGGTCGCCGTCAGTCAGGGCTGACACACCACCCAACGACGGCCTGGTTTCAACATCGTCCCCCCAGACCCGTTTCTTGGCTACAGAAACGCGGAACAGTACCCCGCGCTTGGCCAGGGTGTCACCGCAAAGGCCTTCTTGGTCTCCGTCCATGAGTATACACTCGCTCCTTGCCTCCTTCGACCGAGATTTACCGGAGCGACCATCCTTTGAAGCTGAGCCAGGCCACCAGCCCCCGGAGCTTCTTCCTGAAGGTCGGCATGAGTTGCTACATACTTTGTTACAAAATCAAAGACTTGTGTTAGTGGGGCAAAACCTGCTGATAGAGAGCCAAAACACCCTTATTAATACCCTTACTAACGAATTGTACCGTATTTAATGTTTTAATAGACACAAAACGCCTTACTATTGTGGGTTGTTGGAAAAATAAAAAATAAATTAAAAAATGTCCTGACTTGGTAAAAGAACTCACAAACTAAAGGATTATGAACAAGCTAGGGCCCCAAAAAGACCTTCCCGAGAGAACATCCCCGGCCCTGTTGTGAACTCCTCTGATGTCCCAATGAACCTGGAACTATTACAAATGATAAATGATTTAAATAACCCCCAATTACCACCGATAGAATGTGAATTAACAGAATTACCGGTGAACCCCGACCTGTTACAGATGGTCAATGATCTAAATAACCACCTCCCACCGGTAGCGCTTATAGAGGTTCACCCCCTAGTTCACCCCGATTTGTTTGAAATGGTGGAGGCTTTGGAGGAGCTACCCCGACCAAATTCTGCCCCTATTATAAATGATTTGAAACAATTAGAACACAGGATGGCGGCAGAAGCAGCCATCACTATAGAGGAGGGTCTTGACATTAACCGGTTGGATATCTTTGAAGGACTTTTACAGGCTTTAAATGAGCCTCCTCAAAAAGGGGGTTTTGTAGATGTCAGCAGTGGGGGTGTTTGGAATTTGGAGGGTTCTGAGACTGATAAGGCTGTGGAGGACATGCTCTGTGAGAATGTAGGGGGTAAAGGCTTTGTTCAAAATGATGATGTGTCCAAGAGTACCAGTGATCCCGTGATTATAGATAGACCGGCCTATAACAATTTTGAAATGATTCAGCGTTTTAATTTTGCAGAACTTTTAAATTGTGACAATTATGCAGAAATATTTGTCAACATATACGAGGCCTTGCAGAAAATGCTTGAACAGGTTGCTGAAAGGGTCAGACCTCGAGATGTTGTACAGTTAGAACTCAGAGGGGATGATTTGTTTAGCAACCTATCTGTAATGCTGAGTGGAGATAATTTAGACGTCTGGCTAAAATCGAAGCGTTATTGCAAAGTAACACAGCCATCATAGCTGATGAAAGTCTGTCTCTGGTAATGAATGTGGTTCGTAACCCTGAGGGTGGGGTGCTTAGAAGACTGTCGAAATGCTTGAAGAACGACATAATTAGGACCAAGCTCAGGCAATTAGTGGTGAGTTCCAGTGGGGACAATAAGCTCTGTTTTGCTTACAGTTTAATAAAATTACTCACCCCCGACATGCCTGAACCCCAAGCTCTGCAAGAGGCTTTAATGCTTCATCAGAGGGCCGGCTTAAACTCTCAACAGATGGTTGCCTTTTCAGACATCACCAAGTTTGAGGAGTTGTTGTCTTTAAAAATTGTTGTGTGGTACCGTTGTGAGGTAAAGGAAGTATTTGTGAAATTTCAGACACATCCTGAAACCCATACACAGACACTGTTTCTCTTCCTAAGTGATAGTCATTACTTTGGAATAAAGAGTTTGACGGCTTTTTTGGGTTGTTCGTATGTTTGTCATTGTTGTTATAAGGCCTTCAATGATAAGCTTAAGCACCGCTGTGACGGTTACTGTAACGTCTGATTCAATCCCCAATGTTGTAAGGGTTTGGCCCCTACCATCCGATGAAAAGATTGCTTAAGGATTTGTCTCTCTGCGTTCTGTTTTTCCGAGCATAAGGTACAGAGGGCCGCTGCTGAGGGGGTTAAAAAACTGAGTTATTGTGATCAAACTAAATATTGCCCGCAGTGTTGCCTCCAGTACCGTTTTCATGAGGTTAAACCACACAAATGTCTGGAGCCGAGATGCAGGATCTGTAATGCTGATTTAACCCCGGGGTCCGAACACCAGTGCTTTATTCAGCCGGTTAAAAAGGAGCCGCCGCACAACCGGTATGTCTTTTTTGCTTTTGAATGCCGGCAAGAAAACGGGGTCCACGTTGCTAATTATATACACTGTATTGACATGTTGGATCGTGAGTGGTCAGCTAGCGGTGAGAGTTGTGTCAGGGAAATCATTACGCGGTATCGCGGTCCAAAATACCTCAATTACACATTTATTGCCCACAATGCTAAGGGTTATGATTCTTACATTTTGATGAAGTATCTGGTGGAAAATGGGGTGACCCCAAAAATAATAGCTCAGGGTAGCAAGATCATGTGTTTCACCGACGAAGCTTTCAACTAACGTTACATAGACTCGTTAAATTTCCTCCCCATGAAATTGAGCGCTTTGCCTAAGGCTCTGGGTTTTGAGGCTCAGAAGAAAGGTTGGTTCTGCCATTTTTTTAATACTAAGGACACTCAAAATTATCGAGGGTCCTACCCGCCCGCCTCTTATTATGGGGTTGATACTATGATGTCTCATGAGAGGGACGAATTCTTTAAATGGTACAATACCGAGAAGAGATGGCCGCTTATTGTAAAAATGATGTGGTGATCCTTAAAGAAGCCTGTGTGCGTTTCTGCGCCGAGGTTATCAACACATCGGGTCTCGACCCTTTGCAAAGTGTGACCATAGCGTCTCTCTGCATGAAAATGTATCGGTCCAATTTCTTGCAGAAAAACACTATAGCGGTCACCACTTCTGACAACTATCGTGCTAGACAAAAGAACTTTTCGACTGTCTCCATACAGTGGCTGGAATACCTGAGTGCCCGGGATAACATCTTCATCAGACATGCTTTAAATCAAGGGAAAGTCAAAATGGGGCCTTACTACTTAGACGGTTTTAGCGACGTGTCCGGGCGGCGTACCGCTTATGAGTTTGCTGGTTGTATTTACCATGGCTGTCCTCAGTGCTTCGACCCAAACACCTTTAACCCCGTAACACAAAAACTCTGCGGTGATATGTACTATGATTTCCAGGAACGAATTGAAACTTTAAAAAACACCTATGGTTTGAACGTGCTGGTGATTTGGGAACACGAGTGGACGACCCTGAAGCAACAGGATGCGGGGGTACAATGGTTTATGGAAACCTTGGACTTTCCTGAACGTCTAGAGCCCCGGGATGCGTTATTTGGGGGTCGTACCAACGCCCTCTGTTTACATTATGAGGTAAAGGAGGGTGAGAGAGTAGATTACTATGATTTCACCAGTCTGTACCCTTATGTCAACAAGACCAA
Source organism: Amia ocellicauda (assembly GCF_036373705.1). NCBI lineage: Eukaryota > Metazoa > Chordata > Actinopteri > Amiiformes > Amiidae > Amia > Amia ocellicauda. Next base: position 143,298 of record NW_027102666.1, read on the forward strand.
AATGTACCCGGTGGGGCGTCCAACCATTGTTTATCGTGACTTTCTCAAAATCGGACATTTCTTTGGTTTGATCAAAGTCACCATGTACCCTCCTCGCGAGCTGTTCTTACCCATGTTGCCTTACAGGTGTTCGGGAAAATTGATGTTCCCTCTGTGTAGAACGTGTGTGGAAACTGAAAATCAAACTACCTCTTGTCTGCACAGTGATGAAGAGAGAGCGCTGACGGGTGTCTGGTGTAGCATTGAGCTTGACAAGGCGGTGGAGAAAGGTTACAGAGTCGGTAAGGTGTATGAGGTTTGGCATTTTTCTGAAAAACCTGATACTCTTTTTGCTGATTACATTATGACCCATCTGAAAGGGAAACAGGAGGCATCGGGCTATCCCTCATGGTGTGTTGACTCCGCGGCCAAAGAGCGATACGTTCAGCAATATTTTGAAAAGGAAGGGATCCGTCTAGAGCCGGGGAACATAACTGTAAACCCCGCCAAGAGACAAATGTCCAAACTGATTTTAAACAGTCTGTGGGGTAAGTTTGGGGAAAGAAATTACCGTCTAAACACAACCTTGATTAAAACCCCTGAACTGTTCATAGAATTTATGTTTTCCAAACAACATGCAGTATCACACTTTCAATTCTTAAATGACCACGTGGCACAGGTCCAGTGGAGGGCCCCTAAAGATTTCCCCACCAAACAGGGGAATGTTAATGTTTTCATAGCGGTTTTTACCACGGCTTACGCCCGGCTTGAACTGTACAACTTAATGGATCAGTTGCAGGAACGCACGCTCTATCATGATACTGACTCTGTAATCTTTGTCACCAGGCCAGGGGATTGGGTCCCTCCCCTCGGGGACTACCTTGGGGAGTTAACGAGCGAACTAGATCCTCAGGACCACATAGTGGAGTTTGTTTCAGGGGGTCCTAAGACTTACGCATACAGAACGGCTGCGGGTAAGACCTGTATGAAAGTTAAGGGTTTCACTCTGAACCATTGTAACAACAAGCTCATTAACATCAAGTCTCTGACGACCCTGGTAGAAAGTTTTTTAACCGAGAAAGACGCGCCTCCTCGTGAGATTATTACAGCCGGAAATCAGATCTATCGCAATAAAAAGGGGTACACGTTGGAAAATAGATCACTAAACAAACGATTCAGGGTGGTGTACAATAAAAGAGTGTTGAAGACTGATTATACCACTCTGCCTTATGGATATTAGCGGTGGTTTTGATAACAGACTTCAACACCCTTTCTCCTGTATTATAGCCGGTCCCTCCAATTCGGGGAAGAGCTATCTTATAAAGAACATCATAGAAGATGTGGACGCAACCGTGTCCCAAGCTCTTGACAACATAGTGTGGTGTTACTCTTGCTGGCAACCTCTCTACGATGATTTGGCTTCGGAAAAAAATAATCTGAAATTTGTGCAAGGTCTCCCCGCCTCGTTGTGTGGCGATGACTTGTTCCCGCCCGGTCAAACTAACCTAGTGATCCTTGATGACCAGATGGAGCAGGCCGGTGACAACAGTGAAGTGGAAAAAGCTTTCACAAAGTACACTCATCATAGGAATTAAAGTATTATTTATTTAGTTCAAAATCTATTTTTTCAAGGTAAAAAAAGCCGCACTATTAATTTAAATGCCAATTATATAATTCTTTTTAAAAACCCCAGAGATAAACTACAGGTCACCGTCTTGGCTCGTCAAATGTACCCTAACCAGACCAAGTTCTTTTTGGAGGCATTTGAGGATGCCACCAAAAAACCCTACGGGTACTTGATTGCGGACTTAAAAGCACAAACCCCAGAAGACTTTCGCCTCAGAACAGGTTTGTGCCCGCCCGATTGGCCGGCAGTCTATGTGCTAAAGAAAAGGAAATAAATAAGAATGTCTGTTCGGATTAAAAGAAATCTGCCGCTTTTGCAAATGTTATTTGAGAGGAGCCCGCGCCATAGGAAAGCTGTGCTGGCAGGGGCCCCCTCGGATTTGATCGAGACCCTGTGTGAAATAGCTTTTAACATCTTACGCGGTAATATACCCCTAACCCCTTCTCAACATTCTAAACTCAAAAAACAAAAAGCGGTTATCAAGATCATCGCTAATAAGAAGTATTCTATTAAAAGAAAAAGAAAGAAGATTAATCAAACCGGGGGTTTTATAGGACCGCTGTTGAGCATAGCCGTGCCTTTCCTAACCAGTCTTCTAGCTTCCAGAGTGGGTTAATAATGGAATATGCTCAGAAAATGTTTTTGATCCCTCAGGAGCAGCTTGAGAAACTGAGAAAAAATGTTGTCGGGCCAGAGCCCATTAGACAAACGGCCGAAAACAACCTGGACTCTGAAATGAAAGCTATACAGGCCAGGGCCGATTTAAATCAGTATTCCAAAGCCCAGTTGTATACCAACACGTTACAGCGCTACCTCCGTCTGGTTAGACAGGGTGAAAAAGATCAAAACATTTTAACTTTAACCATGGCCTCTCAAGAAAATGGTTCTGGGGCTGATGCGGGGGGAACGGTTGATAAAGATGTTGCGGTGACCGAACCTGTTGAGAGTTCAGAGGGAGATGTTGTAACGGATGTTTTGAGAAACATGCCGGCCAGAAGCAAAAGACATGCAGAATATATCCTGCACAAAATGGTTCAGAAACCGCGGGTAACGGCTTGGAATGAACAGGGTGAATTTGTTTTTAAAGGACAACTGATCAAAGGTTCACACATGTTTGATTTGTTGAAGAGTGTCACTAGCACTAATAAGGTACCCGATAGTCGCCGACCTGTAGGCTGGAATGCTTTCCTACAGGCGATGGCCTGTCTGAACATGCCCCAATCAACAGTTCCTAACCAGGAAACGCGACAAAAAATCCGTCTGTGTAAAGAGGTGGAGCCTGATCTGACTCCGATATCTCATTACTCTGACCGTGCTGAGCGACCATCCTCAGGATCTATCCATCGTTGGGAAGCTTATTAATCTCATGTTTTTATTTGTCTCCCCTGTAAATAATGACCCGACAAACAATTTTTTATTTTTATTTTTTATTTTTCAAATGTTGTACATTTATTTATACCATAACCCCTGCTTTGTATAAGAATTGTGTTGAATAAAAACAAAACTAATGATTCAAAGGCTGTTTTCATTATTTTTTCACCTTAACACGCATGACATCTTTTAAAATCCTCACAAGAACACCCCATCTGTATACACGGCTGGCTAGGGTCGTAAGTCATTGTGTTATAAGGGGGGGTCCACAGTGTCCTGACAAACTCTGCCACTTTTTTATCATTTTGGCCTAAATCCTCACTGTACAAGGCCATAATATCGGGGTATGACCTTCCTTTAGATCTATGATATAAGAAAAACACACAGTGTTGACCACAAGTGAAGGTCTGAAGACTTTGTACTTGACGACCGCTGTAAATGGTTTCTTGACAGTTGTTGAGCAGAAAGTTATTGATCTTCCGAGGGAAAGGTCTGAAATCCGGGGGGTTTGCATAGGAATCAAAAAATTCACCACGGTGGTCCTCCCTTAGATAAATAGCCAGCCAATGTTCTCCGGGCATATTTTTAGGGTGTGTGTTGATTATGTACATTGCAGGTAAATTCTTGATCTTAAATTTAGGCAGCTGATCGCAGGCGTAGACTCCTTGAAACAGTTTCCGTGAGCCGGCCAGGGCATTCATGATGTGGTTGAGCTCTCTGGTGTTCATTTTAATAATAATCATACATAACGTTTCTCCTCTGATTCACCTCAATAATGTTGTCAAACACTGCATACACGACCATATTTACAGTGCGTGGTAGAGGCTGCTTGAAACGCATCTCCAAACGCATATTGCCCGTCTTCATCAGTGAAAAATGTTGTCCACACTCTTCGTCAGGGGTCAGGTTGAAACCGTACAGGGTGTAACCGCTGCAGTATTCCCGGCGATCGATCAGCAGAGTTTGATCCTTGAGATGGCGACCCGTAGCTAGTACTAGACTGTCATATTCACGAACCGCATTGCCGTTTTCAAAGTCAGGTTGAAAAGGTCTGGATGGAACCTGCACACCATCGACGTACAACGCTATAAATTCCGCGTTATAATGTTTAAAGTTAAAGGGGTTCTTGTTGTAAACCCCGGTAAATGCATCATTATCTTCGAGACCTATAATAACCTGTTTTGGGAGCTGTCCTAGAAACAGATTTTCCTGGTTCATCACCCGTGTCCCTGCGGGGATACTGTGGACTTTCATATAGACTCTTTCGATCGGGTACTTGGCGTTTGCCGTCATTAACGCCTGCGCGTGTCCTAGTTTAACCGCCGGGGAGACGGACACTTTTTTCACAAACAGCGAGGCCGATAATATGGTCAGTTTATATTTTTCAGTATCAGGGGTCATCAGACAAAAAGCACTTTTACTACGGATCATTTTAATTTTAATGTCTACCCCGTTGAGCATGAGTTTTTCTTGGAAAAATATGTCTGCATGGATATGCCCCATTAGCTCAAAGGTCCTCCCTTCTGTTGAAGAGGCCGTTCTTTTTTGCAAACCCTTATTGAGTCCCTCTGGATCCTTGTCGTCCATAGCTTCCGGGATGTCTTTGAAGAAAAGGCCGGGGCTGAACTGTTTGCTTAGGGTCTCCTCACTATAATTAAGTATACACTCCATCATGGCTCTATAGGGGTAAGTATTGCTGCTTTGACTAATGAGCCGATCTCCCAGGGTCACATTCACCTGTGTAAACATGGTGGCCACCGGGTAATTGATGACCCCATCGTTGGTCGTCTTCTCGATTGCATCGCCATCCTCATCAGTCACTTTACAGTTCATTAAAATAAATGTGTTATTCAAATCAATATAATCCTCGCCATTGCCAGCTATAAAAAACTCCAGAGGGGCCGTGTCTGAAATTGCAGAAAGAGGGGGAATCTCTACATATATGCTCTTATCTATACTCGTTTGAGTGTATGGAACTGTAAACAGATCCAGTTCTGATTTGACGCATTCTTCCGATAGACTGTGGACAAAAGACATGTTTAAAAGATGTATCCTGAGGCTCTATTTTTCTTTCTTTGAGACTTTCTTTTTGCAGGTTTTTTCTTGTGCTGCTTCCTTCTCCGAGTGTTTCCACGATATGTTGGAGAATGAGAGATTCTTCGTTTTTTGTTAGCCACGGATCTTTGTCGCCCCCTGGTGGACACATGCTGTTTCTTCTTTTACCCCCCCTCCTCGCCATTACCATGAGACCCGAACCCTCCTGATGCTCATGGCTAGCTGCCCGGTTCATAACATTGGTGAACACGTCACTAACAATATTTTTAGCCGCTGATTTCAAGTGGGGTCTGGCTATAGCAAAGCCTCTCTTAAGCAGGGGTATGGCCATTCTAAAGAGACCACGAAAGAGTCCTCCTAGACTGGCGCCATACATTGTGGGGGCTCCTACAATACCGGGCAAGCCGTTCCATCTTGCATCTTGTAATAATCCACATAGGCGCTAGGATCTACATAACCCCTCGAGGTAGCCATTTTAATAATGTACACACTGTTTCAGGGGTCGAAAATGTAGTTTGACATTAACTTTACCGATGCGGAAGGGTACGTTGATATTCTGATCCAATTTTACTTCGATCGTGATGTTGTCAAAGTGGGTCTTTGAGACTGGTACGTAGTGTGGTTTGTCATAAGTAATTGTGACCATGTCATTGCTTTTACCTTTAATAAGTACATTTCTCAAAAGGGGGACATAACTATCCCCGACCCTCTGGTGGGTTATGATATCCGTATACACATAAAGAGTGTAAAAGCCGCCCCACCACTTCTGAGAACCTGCTCTCTGTGTCAGAATAGAACCCAAATATACGCCCCAGTTGGCCGCTGGTTTGAATGCTAATACCTGGTTTTGACACCTTGTACACTCTGTTTTTAATAGGGTTGTAATATAGCTTGATGTTGGGGGTGCCTTCTGAGAACTGTTTATGCATCTCATCTAATATTTTATCCACATTGTCATAATAACCTCCTTGTATCGTGAATGTCCATTGACTCTTTTTAACATCATCAAAAATGGCGAAGGTGGCATCCTTATCTTGTAAAACAGCCCAAGTGTAAGGATACTGTATTTCCGCCAACCCCACTTCCCACGACACCCTTAGATCTATAGATTTTCCAAATTGTACCGTGTAACTGGATATTTCATTTTTAGGATATATATCGAGAGAGGCATTACTGGGTAGAGTCACGTAGAAGCCTCCTGATTCCATCTTGAGAATCGAAAGTAATGCCCCCAACACACCCGCGGGCATGTTGTTATAAGGATTGAATATCGCAAACCTGTTGTTCCGGGACCCAACTATTGAACTTTTCAGGCCATCCAAGCCATTTCATCAACACATATTTTTTCCGGTTCTGGGTTTTTTCAGCTAATATCTTTTCAACTCTGTATACACTGTCTTTACCCACAATAATTTTTTGTAACTCGGCTTCGTAAAACGTTCCTTCTATATCCTCCCTGTCATAGTCTTTTAACCGGTACACGGGGGGGTCTCTAGCCAACTGTTCGGTAACTGTAAAATATTCGTCAGAAAATGTTTGTTCATAACCTTTGGCAAAAGTACTCCTTAGCTTTGAAACGCGAACCACATCACCGATGTTGAACTAATAAGTAGTTTTTCCCTTCTTAATAAATGGTCCGTATAATTTTTTATAGACCTTAAAAGAATTACTTTGATCAACATCTATAGGCTTCATTTTAATACTGGTGTGATACCCTTGGTTGTAAGCATCGATAAAATCCTGAACTTTATCAAAATACTTGAACGTGTTGACCGCTGTAAAATATCTCCACATTTTGGTCTTTATGGTGCGGTTAAACCTCTCCACTACCGATGCCCTAAGCTCATTACCAGTGGTGAAATGATGTATTTTGTGTCTCTTCAGTAGATTCTGAAATTCTCTGTTGAGAAACTCTTTTCCTTTATCAGTCTGCAGTTTTTTAGGACATCGACCCTGGGACAATATATCCTCAAAGGCCCTTGTCACCGCCCGACCTGTTTTATTATGTAGAATGCGAGCCCAGGCATATTTTGATAACACATCGATACACATCAACATCAATTTGTGACCATTGTTATGTTTTGATAAATTTGACATATCGACTAGATCCATTTGCCATTGTGAATCTATGTCAGTTGCATATACGCGGTTTCTTTTAAAGTTAATCCTGAGAGGTTTATGTAAGGTATAGGCGTCTTGTTCCCGTAACCATTCTGAAACAACCACATCATTAACCTTCACTCCGGCCTCAGCGAGTCCTCTTTGAAAACCCTTCTTACCCGCCAAACCCCCAATCTTGGCTGGGTTGTAGTATAGTTCCTGCATTTGGGGAGCTTGCCGAGTCATTCTGTCAAATAACCACACAGACCCACACTATGCGCAAAGTTTTTATACAAGGTTTTTTATTCAACTTCAGGAGAGCAGATACCCCTTTTTAGACATTTGAGAAAAGTATAACATACACAACAATTTTTTCTACGGTCCAGACAAAAAGAAATCAGATGATTGGTTACTTGATCTATATCAACAAATATACCTGTTTCTTTATCTTGTAGGCACACACCTCAGTTACATATGTAAATAAAACAACAATATGACCTATTTTAAAAGTAAACAGAGGTGTATTAAACATGCTCAGTAAAAGGTCATACAGATGTTGATGAAATGGCCTAATATCATTCTTGGCCCCCTTGAGCCCTTCATCCCAGTGTTCGTACCCCCCGGTCTTTGTTACAGCAGCCATTCACTTTTCCAGGTTTGAAAGTTGATCCTCATCGATGGTTAAATCTGTAGAGAAAAGGCTCGCGTTGGCTACTTTTCTGTCAAGCACATGGTGTAATAGCGCTCTCAGGTTAGCTGCAGAGTGTTGATGACAGAACCAGTTGCAGAAGCAGTCCAGAACATTCCCCATGTTCAAAGTCCCTTAGTTCAGGTCAGAGTCTGAATCAGTGGCGTAGATGTCGAATTCTTCGTCGCTGCCCCCAGCTTTAACTTCTTTACGGAAGAAATAAGCTTTTAGCTTGCCAGCGGTTTTTCTACTCGGCTCATCCAGGTCATTGAGCAGCTGCCCAAGTTTCTCTATTATAAACGGCTCCTTTTTCAGCTCCAGCAAAATCTCATCTATGATTTTCTGGACTTGTCCCACAGTGACATGTATGTGGGAGTAAGAGAGCGCCTTGATTAGTGCCGGTTTCAGCCACGGTTTGTTCAGTCTTCTGTAAAACACATTGAAATAGAACAGGAAATAGTAACGGTCTGGTTCAAACAAACAACTGTGTCTCAACTGACTGGGGTGATTCACTTCACACCCCCGACAGACTTCTTTCAGAGCTCGGTCGATGAGAGCACTCAGAATATACACCAGGGTGCTTTTAACCACTCTGCTTACTTGGTCACATACCCCGGGCATAAATCCTGCGTCTTCATCACGCCCCCGGGACAGTCCGATGCTCATTGGGTCGCCTGGTGGTTTGTGGGGTGTTTCTCCATCCATTGGACTGACCCCCTCCTGAGACGCACAGACGGTAGACAGTTCGGCAAAATCGAGGCCCTCCATGAGCTCCAGAGGCTGGGGATCCCCGAGACTCATTTGGACATCCATCGCACCGCATGTTGTTTCGTCCTGAGGGACCGGGGTCTGAGGTCTTGGAGAGTAACCACAGTCAAAGGGTTCCAGAGTGTATACAAAATCTGGGGAATAGAACCAGGGGTGATCCCGGGTTTGAAGAGGCCTGTAGAGCCTGTCGACGTCCGCAGCTTTCGGGTAAGACATTCTCTTTAATTTTAAACCATGAATGAATTGTTGCACCTTTTATCCTATCTCTTCACTACGTCACGACACACCGCCCTCTTAGAAGAGAGTAGCCCCTGAGCCGTCAGACCCCCCTCCAAAACCCCACACGTCGTCTGTCGTAGTTCTGCAAGCTTTCCCATTCACACCTTTCAAAACCCTGAGTCGGAGACTCCATTTCGCATTCTCTTGGACCCTCTTGCAAGCCTTCTAGAGTCTTATCCACAAGCCCCAGATCTCTCCAGGCCATCACCTTCAACCAGTCCTCATAAGAGTATTCAATTACCGTCTCAAAAGGTTCCAACGTACCCTCCTTCTCTCCCAAAGCAAGAAGCTCCACTCCAACATAGCTGGGATCCCTTTTAAAGCGGTAACCCCGTCGAGCCCCCCAGAACAACACCCAGGAGCGTTCAATCTTCAAATTGGTGAGTACAGGAACCCTTGCCCGGGATTGTTTCTTGCGGGGTTTCATGTTGATGTCGCTGGACATGTTGAAGAAGCGGGATGTTTCAGAAGCTGAGAATTAAAGAGGTATTGCCTAAAAGAAGCGCGGGTTCTTAAATAGAGAGGAGAGTTTCGGGGCGTTGCCTTCAGAGGGGTGGGGGTATTTATGGGTGGCCTTGTTGTTCAGGGTTTTATGGGTGTACACTTTCTGACGGATATGAGGTAGGAATAATTAAGGAAATAACTCTACCTAAAATCACGCCCCCCAATTATGACGTAGGAATATTAATAAGCTTAGGGCATACGTCATAACAAAATAGGCCGCGCCCAAAAAACCCTACTATCTACTCTTATGTAGTTGAAGGCGCAGTATAGCTCTCATAGTCTGGTGGTGACGGAAGACCACCAGCCGTTTGAACAAGCCATTCAGCATCACCTTGTTGGGTTAAGTGCAGGCACTGTCAGAGCGCAGGGCGTCCTGCCTTTGAAAGAGTTTCCGAAGTGTCCTGATGTGCCCTTTAGCAATGCCAAACAGGTCTGTGAAAATGGCATCATTTCGCGGCACTTCAGACGCCATCTCACAGTCTAGCCGACCTGAAACGCCTGAGCCCGTTTTACCAGCAGGCTCCTACGGTAACCGTTTGAAGCAAGAGGTGGCGTTGTCAGTTTCCGTAGTGTAGCGGTTATCACATTCGCCTAACGCGCGAAAGGTCCCCGGTTCGAAACCGGGCGGAAACAGCCTGCTTTGGGCGGGCCCTTTTCGTCCTGCTTGCCCTCGTGGTTCCCCGCAGGCGGTGGGTGGCTTTTCTTCATTGGAGTGCCCGAAATCGGTGCTCTCAGAGCGTCCGTCCGTCGACAGGTTGAAATTGTAAACGCTGGTGTAGCCACTTTTAATTAAAATCTGATGATGATGATGATGATGTTGTTGTTGTTGTTGTTCTTGTTGTCGTCGTAGTCGCCGTCATTATTATTGTTAAAGTAAAGCAGTAGTTAGATTTGTTGCTACCGTAAGGTGTAGAAGGCACAATAGCTCTGATAGTCTGGTGGTGAAGGAAGACCACCAGACGTTTGAACAAGCCATTCAGCATCACCTTGTTGGGCTAAGTGCAGGCACTGTCAGAGCGCAGGGCGTCCTGCCTTTGAAAGAGTTTCCAAAGTGTCCTGATGTGCCCTTTAGCAATGCAATATAGGTCAGTGAAAATAGAAACCTTTATCTCACAGGCTGGCCCACGGGAAACGCCTGTGCGCGTTTTATCAGCCTGCTTCGATGGAAGCCATTCGAAACACCAGGACGGGTTGTTTTCCGTAGTGTAGTGGCTATCACGTTTGCCTCACACGCGAAAGGTCCCCGGTTCGAAACCGGGCGGAAACAACCCCCGGTGCACGCGTGCCAGTGCCATGTTACCCGTCGCCTTCTCTCTGCCCCAAGGCCGGCCGTCGTTTTCTCTTCCTCGGAGTGGCAAGAAATCCTGACCTTAAAAACAAACGATCGCAGAAGGGTAGCTTTGCGAGGCGCTGGAACTCACACTTTTAAAATCGATACATGTTGTAGCTGTTACAATACGACCGTAGCAGGATCAGCGACATTGCTGTTACTCTTATGTAGTCGAAGGCGCAGTATAGCTCTGATAGTCTGGTGGTGACGGAAGACCTCCAGCCGTTTGAACAAGCCATTCAGCATCACCTTGTTGGGCTAAGTGCAGGCACTGTCAGAGCGCAGGGCGACCTGCCTTTGATAGAGTTTCCTAAGTGTCCCGAAATCGGTGCACTCAGAGCGTCCGTCCGTCGACAGGTTGAAATTGTAAACGCTGGTGTAGCCACTTTTAATTAAAATATGATGATGATGATGATGATGTTGTTGTTCTTGTTCTTGTTCTTGTTGTTGTTGTTGTTCTTGTTTTTCTTGTTGTCGTCGTGGTCGCCGTCATTATTATTGTTAAAGTAAAGCAGTTGTTAGATTTGTAGCTACCGTAAGGTGTAGAAGGCACAATAGCTCTGTGATTGTCTGATGGTGGCACAAGACGAGCAGCAGCTGTTTGAACAAGCCATTGAGCATCACCATGTTGGGGTAAGTGTAAGTCTTGTCATAGCTCAGGGCGTTCTTCCTTTGAAAGAGTTTCCAAAGTGTCCTGATGTGCCCTTGAGCAATGCAAAATAGGTCAGTGAAAATAGAAACCTTTATCTCACAGGCTGGCCCACGGGAAACCCCTGTGCGCGTTTTACCAGCCGGCTTCGATGGGAGCCATTTGAAACACCAGGACGGGTCGGTTTCCGTAGTGTAGTGGCTATCACGTGCGCCTCACACGCGAAAGGTCCCTGGTTCGAAACCGGGCGGAAACAACCCGCGGTGCACGCGTGCCAGTGCCGTGTTACCCGTCGCCATCTCTCTGCTCCAAGGCCGGCCGTCGTTTTCTCTTCCTCGGAGTGGCAAGAAATCCTGACCTTGAGAACAAACGATCGCAGAAGGGTAGCTTTGTGAGGCACTGGAACTGACACTTTTAAAATCGATACATGTTGTTGCTGTTACAATACGACCGTAGCAGGATCGGCGACATTGCTGTTACTCTTATCTAGTTGAAGGCGCAGTATAGCTCTGATAGTCTGGTGGTGACGGAAGACCACCAGCCGTTTGAACAAGCCATTCAGCATCACCTTGTTGGGCTAAACGCAGGCACTGTCAGAGCGCAGGTCGTCCTGCCTTTGAAAGAGTTTCCGAAGTGTCCCGAAATCGGTGCACTCAGAGCGTCCGTCCGTCGACAGGTTGAAATTGTAAACGCTGGTGTAGCCACTTTTAATTAAAATCTGATGATGATGATGTTGTTGTTGTTATTCTTGTTGTCGTCGTAGTCGCCGTCATTATTAATGTTAAAGTAAAGCAGTAGTTAGATTTGTTGCTACCGTAAGGTGTAGAAGGCAAAATAGCTCTGATAGTCTGGTGGTGAAGGAAGACCACCAGACGTTTGAACAAGCCATTCAGCATCACCTTGTTGGGCTAAGTGCAGGCACTGTCAGAGCGCAGGGCGTCCTGCCTTTAAAAGAGTTTCCGAAGTGTCCTGATGTGCCCTTTAGCAATGCCAAACAGGTCAGTGAAAATGGCATCCTTTCGCCGCACTTCAGACGACATCTCACAGCCTAGCCGACCTGAAACACCTGAGCCCGTTTTACCAGCAGGCTTTAACGGTAACCATTTGAAGCAAGAGGCAGCGGTGTCAGTTTCCGTAGTGTAGCGGTTATCACGTTCGCCTAACGCGCGAAAGGTCCCCGGTTCGAAACCGGGCGGAAACAGCCTACTGTGGGCTGGCCCTTTTCGTCATGCTTGCCCTCGTGGTTCCCCGGAGGCGGTGGGTGTCTTTTCTTCATTGGAGTGCCCGTAATCGATGCACTCAGAGCGTCCGTCCGTCGACAGGTTGAAATTGTAAACGCTGGTGTAGCCACTTTTAATTAAAATCTGATGATGATGATGATGATGATGTTGTTGTTGTTGTTGTTGTTGTTGTTGTTCTTGTTGTCATCGTGGTCGCCGTCATTATTATTGTTAAAGTAAAGCAGTAGTTAGATTTGTTGCTACCGTAAGGTGTAGAAGACAACAGTAGGTATGGCGTGTGATATCAAAACATTCAGAATACTTTTAACCTATATAATTTATAAGCTTTGTAAAATAAACCCAAATATCTCTTTTGCGGGGATAAACGCTGTTCTGAGTAGTTTGTGACTTGTTTAATACCAAACAAAGCATCGCTATAAAAAATAAATAAAAAAATCACTGTAAAAGCGCTAGTTATTTTTGATCTTTATAGTTATTTTCTAGGCTCAGGTTGTTTTTTAGCGCTTATAAAGGCCTGAAATATTCTTAGTGGTTGTTGACTATAGGTCTTGATGCTTAAAAATGTTTTTTTGAGAGACCAAAAGGTTCTAATAAAAGTTTAGAGTAGAGAGGAGAGAGATCGTCTCCATCTTGGTTTCTATTTGAAATTTGATGCAGTGTCATTTTATTGGTTGGTTTTGATATGTTAATTGGTAACAGGGTGGCACAAAGGCCAGACCAGAACAATGCCTTACAAGCAGATCCGGCATGTGGCCATCAGTATAAGTATGAAGGTCTGGTCTTCAGCTCGACAGACTCACACTGACCTTTCGATTTAAGACTAAAGATCAACAATGTCCGGAAACAACATCAGCGATTCGATTTAAACGAGTTTTTAGGCAAGTCTTCAGATTATTTTCATTGACTCAGAGCGTGTTGTGTGCATGTATTGTAAATAAGGCTATAACATCTGTTTTAAGTTCTGTAAAATTATTTTTCAGCCAGTCAACAGGAGTTAATTCCCAACGCTGAGGAGATCATCTGGAACAACGACGGTAAGATTTTTGTGTTTGCGCTCATGGGTTCTTATGCATGGGTGTGTGTGGTTTTGAAGCGGCTCATTAGAGTTATGAAAACGTTTTAATATATATTAATGCCGGTCTCTTTAATTACACAGAAACTATCGAAAGGCCTGTGATTAATGTCTCCGAGGATCGACCAAGAGAAGTGGTTGTCCCTAGACAGGCTGTCTGCCGACCGGGTAAGAACTAAACCCCTGTTTGTTTGTATAACGTTTCTGTAAGATGTTTGAGTCCAGTTTTGTTAATTTAAAAAAATTATCCTGTCTAACAGTATTAAGAAACGTGGTTCGAGACAACGAAAGGCCTTCCACATCGAGGGCTTGTTTCGTTTTACCTTCGAGAACCGTAACCTTTCAAGAATCTGAAAGGCCGTCAGCCCCGGTATCTGATAGCTGTGAGTATATATCTGCAGCCTGTAAGAGGTTAAAGCTTTTTATAAAGCGGTGTGGTTAAAGGTTAAACATGTCTCTTACCTTCACAGCGGTGCAAAAAGCTAAACCAGCCGAAAAACATAAGAAACGATTATTCTGTGGAGGTAAGTAAGATCTTTCAAACTTTAATGTTTTTAAAAGGGCTTTTTTGCCCGTTGAGGGCTAATATTTAAGCGATGGGTGACCGTTTCCTGTAGGGCGGGGGGTTCTGGGAAAGATCTTTAGAAGTCCGGACAGGTCTAGGCTTGTTTCTGGGGAACGTGTTTAGAAATGACCGATTGCTGTACCGTCTGGTTAGGAAGTAAAGCCGTCCGAAAGGGTTTAGTAAGTTGTTTGGCTTATATCCCGCTATTATACTTCTGTTTTAAAGTGGTTGTAGGAAAAGGCTTGAAGGTGTTCATTGTATTTAATATTTAAACAGATCGTGAAAACGTTTGTGAAACAGGAAGTCCCGGGATCAGGAAGCGTTTACACTTGGAAGGTTCGATTAAAAATGAAATGTTGTTGTGTGTGTGTGTGTTTTATTAACAATATTACAGTTTTTAAAGAAACATTTAAGAAACAGTTTATTTACAGCGGCTTCTCTGTTTTACATTTATTATCAAGTCCTAATAAATATATTGTCTGTAAATAATAAGGCGTTGTAGTGAATGTCTAAGGCTATTTTCAAAGGTCTAAAAAAGCTAAAGGTTTTGAATGTCCTGGACATGTTGTTTTAAGTTTGATTTCTGTCACCGTTTAAAGATGTAAATGTAATGTATATTTTTATTCTTCCCAAGACTCTTGGGATAGTCATTCTGTGAATGAGCTATTGAGGACAATTACCCCGTCTAAGTGGGATCAAACATCTTCCCCGGTGAGATCACCGAGAGGATCCCCCACGGTGGTCTTGGAGACCCCCCAACATCTACTCAGGCCACAGCCTTCTGGGAGTAATTCAACACCCCAGATTCAGCCCGCCGCATTGTCGGGCGGAACAAATACAGGCATCCAACAACCTCAGGGGTCGCCGTCAGTCAGGGCTGACACACCACCCAACGACGGCCTGGTTTCAACATCGTCCCCCCAGACCCGTTTCTTGGCTACAGAAACGCGGAACAGTACCCCGCGCTTGGCCAGGGTGTCACCGCAAAGGCCTTCTTGGTCTCCGTCCATGAGTATACGCTCGCTCCCTGCCTCCTTCGACCGAGATTTACCGGAGCGACCATCCTTTGAAGCTGAGCCAGGCCACCAGCCCCCGGAGCTACATCCTGAAGGTCGGCATGAGTTGCTACATACTTTGTTACAAAATCAAAGACTTGTGTTAGTGGGGCAAAACCTGGTGATAGAGAGCCAAAACATCCTTGTTAATACCCTTACTAACGAATTGTACCGTATTTAATGTTTTAATAGACACAAAACGCCTTACTATTGTGGGTTGTTGGAAAAATAAAAAATAAATTAAAAAATGTCCTGACTTGGTAAAAGAACTCACAAACTAAAGGATTATGAACAAGCTAGGGCCCCAAAAAGACCTTCCCGAGAGAACATCCCCGGCCCTGTTGTGAACTCCTCTGATGTCCCAATGAACCTGGAACTATTACAAATGATAAATGATTTAAATAACCCCCAATTACCACCGATAGAATGTGAATTAACAGACTTACCGGTGAACCCCGACCTGTTACAGATGGTCAATGATCTAAATAACCACCTCCCACCGGTAGCGCTTATAGAGGTTCACCCCCTAGTTCACCCCGATTTGTTTGAAATGGTGGAGGCTTTGGAGGAGCTACCCCGACCAAATTCTGCCCCTATTATAAATGATTTGAGACAATTAGAACACAGGATGGCGGCAGAAGCAGCCATCACTATAGAGGAGGGTCTTGACATTAACCGGTTGGATATCTTTGAAGGACTTTTACAGGCTTTAAATGAGCCTCCTCAAAAAGGGGGTTTTGTAGATGTCAGCAGTGGGGGTGTTCGGAATGTGGAGGGTTCTGAGACTGATAAGGCTGTGGAGGACATGCTCTGTGAGAATGTAGGGGGTGAAGGCTTTGTTCAAAATGATGATGTGTCCAAAAGTACCAGTGATCCCGTGATTATAGATAGACCGGCCTATAACAATTTTGAAATGATTCAGCGTTTTAATTTTGCAGAACTTTTAAATTGTGACAATTATGCAGAAATATTTGTCAACATACACGAGGCCTTGCAGAAAATGCTTGAACAGGTTGCTGAAAGGGTCAGACCTCGAGATGTTGTACAGTTAGAACTCAGAGGGGATGATTTGTTTAGCAACCTATCTGTAATGCTGAGTGGAGATAATTTAGATGTCTGGCTAAAATCGAAGCGTTATTGCAAAGTAACGCAGCCATCTTAGCTGATGAAAGTCTGTCTCTGGTAATGAATGTGGTTCGTAACCCTGAGGGTGGGGCGCTTAGAAGACTGTCGAAATGCTTGAAGAACGACATAATTAGGACCAAGCTCAGGCAATTAGTGGTGAGATCCAGTGGGGACAATAAGCTCTGTTTTGCTTACAGTTTAATAAAACTACTCACCCCCGACATGCCTGAACCCCAAGCTCTGCAAGAGGCTTTAATGCTTCATCAGAGGGCCGGCTTAAACTCTCAACAGATGGTTGCCTTTTCAGACATCACCAAGTTTGAGGAGTTGTTGTCTTTAAAAATTGTTGTGTGGTACCGTTGTGAGGTAAAGGAAGTATTTGTGAAATTTCAGACACATCCTGAAACCCATACACAGACACTGTTTCTCTTCCTAAGTGATAGTCATTACTTTGGAATAAAGAGTTTGACGGCTTTTTTGGGTTGTTCGTATGTTTGTCATTGGTGTTATAAGGCCTTCAATGATAAGCTTAAGCACCGATGTGACGGTTACTGTAATGTCTGTTTCAATCCGCAATGTCGTAAGGGTTTGGCCCCTACCATCCGATGTAAAGATTGCTTAAGGATTTGTCTCTCAGCGTTCTGTTTTTCCGAACATAAGGTACAGAGGGCCGCTGCTGAGAGGGGTTAAAAAATGGAGTTATTGTGATCAAACTAAATGTTGCCCGCAGTGTTGCCTCCAGTACCGTTTTCATGAGGTTAAACCACACAAATGTCTGGAGCCGAGATGCAGGATCTGTAATGCTGATTTAACCCCGGGGTCCGAACACCAGTGCTTTATTCAGCCGGTTAAAAAGGAGCCGCCGCACAACTGGTATGTCTTTTTTGATTTTGAATGCCGGCAAGAAAACGGGGTCCACGTTGCTAATTATATACACTGTATTGACATGTTGGATCGTGAGTGGTCAGCTAGCGGTGAGAGTTGTGTCAGGGATTTCTTTACGCGGTATCGAGGTCCAAAATACCTCAATTACACATTTATTGCCCACAATGCTAAGGGTTATGATTCTTACATTTTGATGAAGTATCTGGTGGAAAATGGGGTGACCCCAAAAATAATAGCTCAGGGTAGCAAGATCATGTGTTTCACCGACGAAGCTTTCAACTAACGTTACATAGACTTGTTAAATTTCCTCCCCATGAAATTGAGCGCTTTGCCTAAGGCTCTGGGTTTTGAGGCTCAGAAGAAAGGTTGGTTCTGCCATTTTTTTAATACTAAGGACACTCAAAATTATCAAGGGTCCTACCCGCCCGCCTCTTATTA
The DNA here is from genome assembly GCF_036373705.1 of Amia ocellicauda. Classification (NCBI taxonomy): domain Eukaryota; kingdom Metazoa; phylum Chordata; class Actinopteri; order Amiiformes; family Amiidae; genus Amia; species Amia ocellicauda. The sequence continues at coordinate 161,029 of NW_027102666.1, forward strand.
TGGGGTTGATACTATGATGTCTCATGAGAGGGAGGAATTCTTTAAATGGTACAATACGGTTAAGGGAGGTGTTTTTGATTTCCGAGAAGAGATGGCCGCTTATTGTAAAAATGATGTGGTGATCCTTAAAGAAGCCTGTGTGCGTTTCTGCGCCGAGGTTATCAACACATCGGGTCTCAACCCTTTGCAAAGTGTGACCATAGCGTCTCTCTGCATGAAAATGTATCGGTCCAATTTCTTGCAGAAAAACACTATAGCGGTCACCACTTCTGACAACTATCGTGCTAGACAAAAGAACTTTTCGACTGTCTCCATACAGTGGGTGGAATACCTGAGTGCCCGGGATAACATCTTCATCAGACATGCTTTAAATCAAGGGGAAGTAAAAATGGGGCCTTACTACTTAGACGGTTTTAGCGACGTGTCCGGGCGGCGTACCGCTTATGAGTTTGCCGGTTGTATTTACCATGGCTGTCCTCAGTGCTTCGACCCAAACACCTTTAACCCCGTAACACTAAAACTCTGCGGTGATATGTACTATGATTTCCAGAAACGAATTGAAACTTTAAAAAACACCTATGGTTTGAACATGCTGGTGATTTGGGAACACGAGTGGACGACCCTGAAGCAACAGGATGCGGGGGTATAACGGTTTATGGAAACCTTGGACTTTCCTGAATGTCTAGAGCCCCGGGATGCGTTATTTGGGGGTTGTACCAATGCCCTCTGTTTACATTATGAGGTAAAGGAGGGTGAGAGAGTAGATTACTATGATTTCACCAGTCTGTACCCTTATGTCAACAAGACCAAAATGTACCCGGTGGGGCGTCCAACCATTGTTTATCGTGACTTTCTCGAAATCGGACATTACTTTCGTTTGATCAAAGTCACCATGTACCCTCCTCGCGAGCTGTTCTTACCCGTGTTGCCTTACAGGTGTTCGGGAAAATTGATGTTCCCACTTTGTAGAACGTGTGTGGAAACTGAAAATCAAACTACCTCTTGTCTGCACAGTGATGAAGAGAGAGCGCTGACGGGTGTCTGGTGTAGCATTGAGCTTGACAAGGCGGTGGAGAAAGGTTACAGAGTCGGTAAGGTGTATGAGGTTTGGCATTTTTCTGAAAAAACTGATACTCTTTTTGCTGATTACATTATGACCCATCTGAAAGGGAAACAGGAGGCATCGGGCTATCCCTCATGGTGTGTTGACTCCGCGGCCAAAGAGCGATACGTTCAGCAATATTTTGAAAAGGAAGGGATCCGTCTAGAGCCGGGGAACATAACTGTAAACCCCGCCAAGAGACAAATGTCCAAACTGATTTTAAACAGTCTGTGGGGTAAGTTTGGGGAAAGAAATTACCGTCTAAACACAACCTTGATTAAAACCCCTGAACTGTTCATAGAATTTATGTTTTCCAAACAACATGCAGTATCACACTTTCAATTCTTAAATGACCACGTGGCACAGGTCCAGTGGAGGGCCCCTAAAGATTTCCCCACCAAACAGGGGAACGTTAATGTTTTCATAGCGGTTTTTACCACGGCTTACGCCCGGCTTGAACTGTACAACTTAATGGATCAGTTGCAGGAACGCACGCTCTATCATGATACTGACTCTGTAATCTTTGTCACCAGGCCAGGGGATTGGGTCCCTCCCCTCGGGGACTACCTTGGGGAGTTAACGAGCGAACTAGATCCTCAGGACCACATAGTGGAGTTTGTTTCAGGGGGTCCTAAGACTTACGCATACAGAACGGCTGCGGGTAAGACCTGTATGAAAGTTAAGGGTTTCACTCTGAACCATTGTAACAACAAGCTCATTAACATCAAGTCTCTGACGACCCTGGTAGAAAGTTATGTAACGAGAAAGACGCGCCTCCTCGTGAGATTATTACAGCCGGAAATCAGATCTATCGCAATAAAAAGGGGTACACGTTGGAAAATAGATCACTAAACAAACGGTTCAGAGTGGTGTACAATAAAAGAGTGTTGAAGACTGATTATACCACTCTGCCTTATGGATATTAGCGGTGGTTTTGATAACAGACTTCAACACCCTTTCTCCTGTATTATAGCCGGTCCCTCCAATTCGGGGCAGAGCTATCTTATAAAGAACATCATAGAAGATGTGGACGCAACCGTGTCCCAAGCTCTTGACAACATAGTGTGGTGTTACTCTTGCTGGCAACCTCTCTACGATGATTTGGCTTCGAAAAAAAATAATCTGAAATTTGTGCAAGGTCTCCCCGCCTCGTTGTGTGGTGATGACTTGTTCCAGCCCGGTCAAACTAACCTAGTGATCCTTGATGACCTGATGGAGCAGGCCGGTGACAACAGTGAAGTGGAAAAAGCTTTCACAAAGTACACTCATCATAGGAATTTAAGTATTATTTATTTAGTTCAAAATCTATTTTTTCAAGGTAAAAAAAGCCGCACTATTAATTTATATGCCAATGATATAATTATTTTTAAAAACCCCAGAGATAAACTACAGGTCACCGTCTTGGCTCGTCAAATGTACCCTAACCAGACCAAGTTCTCTTTGGAGGCATTTGAGGATGCCACCAAAAAACCCTACGGGTACTTGATTGCGGACTTAAAAGCACAAACCCCAGAAGACTTTCGCCTCAGAACAGGTTTGTGCCCGCCCGATTGGCCGGCAGTGTATGTGCTAAAGAAAAGGAAATAAATAAGAATGTCTGTTCGGATTAAAAGAAATCTGCCGCTTTTGCAAATGTTATTTGAGAGGAGCCCGCGCCATAGGAAAGCTGTGCTGGCAGGGGCCCCCTCGGATTTGATCGAGACCCTGTGTGAAATAGCTTTTAACATCTTACGCGGTAATATACCCCTAACCCCTTCTCAACATTCTAAACTCAAAAAACAAAAAGCGGTTATCAAGATCATCGCTAATAAGAAGTATTCTATTAAAAGAAAAAGAAAGAAGATTAATCAAACCGGGGGTTTTATAGGACCGCTGTTGAGCATAGCCGTGCCTTTCCTAACCAGTCTTCTAGCTTCCAGAGTGGGTTAATAATGGAATATGCTCAGAAAATGTTTTTGATCCCTCAGGAGCAGCTTGAGAAACTGAGAAAAAATGTTGTCGGGCCAGAGCCCATTAGACAAATGGCCGAAAACAACCTGGACTCTGAAATGAAAGCTATACAGGCCAGGGCCGATTTAAATCAGTATTCCAAAGCCCAGTTGTATACCAACACGTTACAGCGCTACCTCCGTCTGGTTAGACAGGGTGAAAAAGATCAAAACATTTTAACTTTAACCATGGCCTCTCAAGAAAATGGTTCTGGGGCTGATGCGGGGGGTACGGTTGATAAAGATGTTGCGGTGACCGAACCTGTTGAGAGTTCAGAGGGAGATGTTGTAACGGATGTTTTGAGAAACATGCCGGCCAGAAGCAAAAGACATGCAGAATATATCCTGCACAAAATGGTTCAGAAACCGCGGGTAACGGCTTGGAATGAACAGGGTGAATTTGTTTTTAAAGGACAACTGATCAAAGGTTCACACATGTTTGATTTGTTGAAGAGTGTCACTAGCACTAATAAGGTACCCGATAGTCGCCGACCTGTAGGCTGGAATGCTTTCCTACAGGCGATGGCCTGTCTGAACATGCCCCAATCAACAGTTCCTAACCAGGAAACGCGACAAAAAATCCGTCTGTGTAAAGAGGTGGAGCCTGATCTGACTCCGATATCTCATTACTCTGACCGTGCTGAGCGACCATCCTCAGGATCTATCCATCGTTGGGAAGCTTATTAATCTCATGTTTTTATTTGTCTCCCCTGTAAATAATGTCTCGACAAACATTTTTTTTTTTTTATTTTTTTTTTTTCAAATGTTGTACATTTATTTATACCATAACCCCTGCTTTGTATAAGAATTGTGTTGAATAAAAACAAAACTAATGATTCAAAGGCTGTTTTCATTATTTTTTCACCTTAACACGCATGACATCTTTTAAAATCCTCACAAGAACACCCCATCTGTATACACGGCTGGCTAGGGTCGTAAGTCATTGTGTTATAAGGGGGGGTCCACAGTGTCCTGACAAACTCTGCCACTTTTTTATCATTTTGGCCTAAATCCTCACTGTACAAGGCCATAATATCGGGGTATGACCTTCCTTTAGATCTATGATATAAGAAAAACACACAGTGTTGACCACAAGTGAAGGTCTGAAGACTTTGTACTTGACGACCGCTGTAAATGGTTTCTTGACAGTTGTTGAGCAGAAAGTTATTGATCTTCCGAGGGAAAGGTCTGAAATCCGGGGGGTTTGCATAGGAATCAAAAAATTCACCACGGTGGTCCTCCCTTAGATAAATAGCCAGCCAATGTTCTCCGGGCATATTTTTAGGGTGTGTGTTGATTATGTACATTGCAGGTAAATTCTTGATCTTAAATTTAGGCAGCTGATCGCAGGCGTAGACTCCTTGAAACAGTTTCCGTGAGCCGGCCAGGGCATTCATGATGTGGTTGAGCTCTCTGGTGTTCATTTTAATAATAATCATACATAACGTTTCTCCTCTGATTCACCTCAATAATGTTGTCAAACACTGCATACACGACCATATTTACAGTGCGTGGTAGAGGCTGCTTGAAACGCATCTCCAAACGCATATTGCCCGTCTTCATCAGTGAAAAATGTTGTCCACACTCTTCGTCAGGGGTCAGGTTGAAACCGTACAGGGTGTAACCGCTGCAGTATTCCCGGCGATCGATCAGCAGAGTTTGATCCTTGAGATGGCGACCCGTAGCCAGTACTAGACTGTCATATTCACGAACCGCATTGCCGATTTCAAAGTCAGGTTGAAAAGGTCTGGATGGAACCTGCACACCATCGACGTACAACGCTATAAATTCCGCGTTATAATGTTTAAAGTTAAAGGGGTTCTTGTTGTAAACCCCGGTAAATGCATCATTATCTTCGAGACCTATAATAACCTGTTTTGGGAGCTGTCCTAGAAACAGATTTTCCTGGTTCATCACCCGTGTCCCTGCGGGGATACTGTGGACTTTCATATAGACTCTTTCAATCGGGTACTTGGCGTTTGCCGTCATTAACGCCTGCGCGTGTCCTAGTTTAACCGCCGGGGAGACGGACACTTTTTTCACAAACAGCGAGGCCGATAATATGGTCAGTTTATATTTTTCAGTATCAGGGGTCATCAGACAAAAAGCACTTTTACTACGGATCATTTTAATTTTAATGTCTACCCCGTTGAGCATGAGTTTTTCTTGGAAAAATATGTCTGCATGGATATGCCCCATTAGCTCAAAGGTCCTCCCTTCTGTTGAAAAGGCCGTTCTTTTTTGCAAACCCTTATTGAGTCCCTCTGGATCCTTGTCGTCCATAGCTTCCGGAATGTCTTTGAAGAAAAGGCCGGGGCTGAACTGTTTGCTTAGGGTCTCCTCACTATAATTAAGTATACACTCCATCATGGCTCTATAGGGGTAAGTATTGCTGCTTTGACTAATGAGCCGATCTCCCAGGGTCACATCCACCTGTGAAAACATGGTGGCCACCGGGTAATTGATGACCCCATCGTTGGTCGTCTTCTCGATTGCATCGCCATCCTCATCAGTCACTTTACAGTTCATTAAAATAAATGTGTTATTCAAATCAATATAATCCTCGCCATTGCCAGCTATAAAAAACTCCAGAGGGGCCGTGTCTGAAATTGCAGAAAGAGGGGGAATCTCTACATATATGCTCTTATCTATACTCGTTTGAGTGTATGGAACTGTAAACAGATCCAGTTCTGATTTGACGCATTCTTCCGATAGACTGTGGACAAAAGACATGTTTAAAAGATGTATCCTGAGGCTCTATTTTTCTTTCTTTGATACTTTCTTTATGCAGGTTTTTTCTTGTGCTGCTTCCTTCTCCGAGTGTTTCCACGATATGTTGGAGAATGAGAGATTCTTCGTTTTTTGTTAGCCACGGATCTTTGTCGCCCCCTGGTGGACACATGCTGTTTCTTCTTTTACCCCCCCTCCTCGCCATTACCATGAGACCCGAACCCTCCTGATGCTCATGGCTAGCTGCCCGGTTCATAACATTGGTGAACACGTCACTAACAATATTTTTAGCCGCTGATTTCAAGTGGGGTCTGGCTATAGCAAAGCCTCTCTTAAGCAGGGGTATGGCCATTCTAAAGAGACCACGAAAGAGTCCTCCTCGACCGGCGCCATACATTGTGGGGGCTCCTACAATACCGGGCAAGCCGTTCCATCTTGCATCTTGTAATAATCCACATAGGCGCTAGGATCTACATAACCCCTCGAGGTAGCCATTTTAATAATGTACACACTGTTTCAGGGGTCGAAAATGTAGTTTGACATTAACTTTACCGAAGCGGAAGGGTACGTTGATATTCTGATCCGATTATACTTCGATCGTGATGTTGTCAAAGTGGGTCTTTGAGACTGGTACGTAGTGTGGTTTGTCATAAGTAATTGTGACCATGTCATTGCTTTTACCTTTAATAAGTACATTTCTCAAAAGGGGGACATAACTATCCCCGACCCTCTGGTGGGTTATGATATCCGTATACACATAAAGAGTGTAAAAGCCGCCCCACCACTTCTGAGAACCTGCTCTCTGTGTCAGAATAGAACCCAAATATACGCCCCAGTTGGCCGCTGGTTTGAATGCTAATACCTGGTTTTGACACCTTGTACACTCTGTTTTTAATAGGGTTGTAATATAGCTTGATGTTGGGGGTGCCTTCTGAGAACTGTTTATGCATCTCATCTAATATTTTATCCACATTGTCATAATAACCTCCTTGTATCGTGAATGTCCATTGACTCTTTTTAACATCATCAAAAATGGCAAAGGTGGCATCCGTATCTTGTAAAACAGCCCAAGTGTAAGGATACTGTATTTCCGCCAACCCCACTTCCCACGACCCCCTTAGATCTATAGATTTTCCAAATTGTACCGTGTAACTGGATATTTCATTTTTAGGATATATATCGAGAGAGGCATTACTGGGTAGAGTCACGTAGAAGCCTCCTGATTCCATCTTGAGAATCGAAAGTAATGCCCCCAACACACCCGCGGGCATGTTGTTATAAGGATTGAATATCGCAAACCTGTTGTTCCGGGACCCAACTATTGAACTTTTCAGGCCATCCAAGCCATTTCATCAACACATATTTTTTCCGGTTCTGGGTTTTTTCAGCTAATATCTTTTCAACTCTGTATACACTGTCTTTACCCACAATAATTTTTTGTAACTTGGCTTCGTAAAACGTTCCTTCTATATCCTCCCTGTCATAGTCTTTTAACCGGTACACGGGGGGGTCTCTAGCCAACTGTTCGGTAATTGTAAAATATTCGTCAGAAAATGTTTCTTCATAACCTTTGGCAAAAGTACTCCTTAGCTTTGAAACGCGAACCACATCACCGATGTTGAACTAATAAGTAGTTTTTCCCTTCTTAATAAATGGTCCGTATAATTTTTTATAGACCTTAAAAGAATTACTTTGATCAACATCTAAAGGCTTCATTTTAATACTGGTGTGATACCCTTGGTTGTAAGCATCGATAAAATCCTGAACTTTATCAAAATACTTGAACGTGTTGACCGCTGTAAAATATCTCCACATTTTGGTCTTTATGGTGCGGTTAAACCTCTCCAATACCGATGCCCTAAGCTCATTACCGGTGGTGAAATGATGTATTTTGTGTCTCTTCAGTAGATTCTGAAATTCTCTCTTGAGAAACTCTTTTCCTTTATCAGTCTGCAGTTTTTTAGGACATCGACCCTGGGACAATATATCCTCAAAGGCCCTTGTCACCGCCCGACCTGTTTTATTATGTAGAATGCGAGCCCAGGCATATTTTGATAACACATCGATACACATCAACATCAATTTGTGACCATTGTTATGTTTTGATAAATTTGACATATCGACTAGATCCATTTGCCATTGTGAATCTATGTCAGTTGCATATACGCGGTTTCTTTTAAAGTTAATCCTGAGAGGTTTATGTAAGGTATAGGCGTCTTGTTCCCGTAACCATTCTGAAACAACCACATCATTAACCTTCACTCCGGCCTCAGCGAGTCCTCTTTGAAAACCCTTCTTACCTGCCAAACCCCCAATCTTGGCTGGGTTGTAGTATAGTTCCTGCATTTGGGGAGCTTGCCGAGTCATTCTGTCAAATAACCACACAGACCCACACTATGCGCAAAGTTTTTATACAAGGTTTTTTATTCAACTTCAGGAGAGCAGATACCCCTTTTTAGACATTTGAGAAAAGTATAACATACACAACAATTTTTTCTACGGTCCAGACAAAAAGAAATCAGATGATTGGTTACTTGATCTATATCAACAAATATACCTGTTTCTTTATCTTGTAGGCACACACCTCAGTTACATATGTAAATAAAACAACAATATGACCTATTTTAAAAGTAAATAGAGGTGTATTAAACATGCTCAGTAAAAGGTCATACAGATGTTGATGAAATGGCCTAATATCATTCTTGGCCCCCTTGAGCGCTTCATCCCAGTGTTCGTACCCCCCGGTCTTTGTTACAGCAGCCATTAACTTTTCCAGGTTTGAAAGTTGATCCTCATCGATGGTTAAATCTGTAGAGAAAAGGCTCGCGTTGGCTACTTTTCTGTCAAGCACATGGTGTAATAGCGCTCTCAGGTTAGCTGCAGAGTGTTGATGACAGAACCAGTTGCAGAAGCAGTCCAGAACATTCCCCATGTTCAAAGTCCCTTAGTTCAGGTCAGAGTCTGAATCAGTGGCGTAGATGTCGAATTCTTCGTCGCTGCCCCCAGCTTTAACTTCTTTACGGAAGAAATAAGCTTTTAGCTTGCCAGCGGTTTTTCTACTCGGCTCATCCAGGTCATTGAGCAGCTGCCCAAGTTTCTCTATTATAAACGGCTCCTTTTTCAGCTCCAGCAAAATCTCATCTATGATTTTCTGGACTTGTCCCACAGTGACATGTATGTGGGAGTAAGAGAGCGCCTTGATTAGTGCCGGTTTCAGCCACGGTTTGTTCAGTCTTCTGTAAAACACGTTGAAATAGAACAGGAAATAGTAACGGTCTGGTTCAAACAAACAACTGTGTCTCAACTGACTGGGGTGATTCACTTCACACCCCCGACAGACTTCTTTCAGAGCTCGGTCGATGAGAGCACTCAGAATATACACCAGGGTGCTTTTAACCACTCTGCTTACTTGGTCACATACCCCGGGCAAAAATCCTGCGTCTTCATCACGCCCCCGGGACAGTCCGATGCTCATTGGGTCGCCTGGTGGTTTGTGGGGTGTTTCTCCATCCATTGGACTGACCCCCTCCTGAGACGCACAGACGGTAGACAGTTCGGCAAAATCGAGGCCCTCCATGAGCTCCAGAGGCTGGGGATCCCCGAGACTCATTTGGACATCCATCGCACCGCATGTTGTTTCGTCCTGAGGGACCGGGGTCTGAGGTCTTGGAGAGTAACCACAGTCAAAGGGTTCCAGAGTGTATACAAAATCTGGGGAATAGAACCAGGGGTGATCCCGGGTTTGAAGAGGCCTGTAGAGCCTGTCGACGTCCGCAGCTTTCGGGTAAGACATTCTCTTTAATTTTAAACCATGAATGAATTGTTGCACCTTTTATCCTATCTCTTCACTACGTCACGACACACCGCCCTCTTAGAAGAGAGTAGCCCCTGAGCCGTCAGACCCCCCTCCATAACCCCACACGTCGTCTGTCGTAGTTCTGCAAGCTTTCCCATTCACACCTTTCAAAACCCTGAGTCGGAGACTCCATTTCGCATTCTCTTGGACCCTCTTGCAAGCCTTCTAGAGTCTTATCCACAAGCCCCAGATCTCTCCAGGCCATCACCTTCAACCAGTCCTCATAAGAGTATTCAATTACCGTCTCAAAAGGTTCCAACGTACCCTCCTTCTCTCCCAAAGCAAGAAGCTCCACTCCAACATAGCTGGGATCCCTTTTAAAGCGGTAACCCCGTCGAGCCCCCCAGAACAACACCCAGGAGCGTTCAATCTTCAAATTGGTGAGTACAGGAACCCTTGCCCGGGATTGTTTCTTGCGGGGTTTCATGTTGATGTCGCTGGACATGATGAAGAAGCGGGATGTTTCAGAAGCTGAGAATTAAAGAGGTATTGCCTAATAGAAGCGCGAGTTCTTAAATAGAGAGGAGAGTTTCGGGGCGTTGCCTTCAGAGGGGTGGGGGTATTTATGGGTGGCCTTGTTGTTCAGGGTTTTATGGGTGCACACTTTCTGACGGATATGACGTAGGAATAATTAAGGAAATAACTCTACCTAAAATCACGCCCCCCAATTATGACGTAGGAATATTAATAAGCTTAGGGCATACGTCATAACAAAATAGGCCGCGCCCAAAAAACCCTACTATCTACTCTTATGTAGTTGAAGGCGCAGTATAGCTCTCATAGTCTGGTGGTGACGGAAGACCACCAGCCGTTTGAACAAGCCATTCAGCATCACCTTGTTGGGTTAAGTGCAGGCACTGTCAGAGCGCAGGGCGTCCTGCCTTTGAAAGAGTTTCCGAAGTGTCCTGATGTGCCCTTTAGCAATGCCAAACAGGTCTGTGAAAATGGCATCCTTTCGCGGCACTTCAGACGCCATCTCACAGTCTAGCCGACCTGAAACGCCTGAGCCCGTTTTACCAGCAGGCTCCAACGGTAACCGTTTGAAGCAAGAGGCGGCGTTGTCAGTTTCCGTAGTGTAGCGGTTATCAAATTCGCCTAACGCGCGAAAGGTCCCCTTTTCGAAACCGGGCGGAAACAGCCTGCTTTGGGCCGGCCCTTTTCGTCCTGCTTGCCCTTGTGGTTCCCCGCAGGCGGTGGGTGGCTTTTCTTCATTGGAGTGCCCGAAATCGGTGCTCTCAGAGCGTCCGTCCGTCGACAGGTTGAAATTGTAAACGCTGGTGTAGCCACTTTTAATTAAAATCTGATGATGATGATGATGATGATGTTGTTGTTGTTGTTCTTGTTGTTCTTGTTGTCGTCGTAGTCGCCGTCATTATTATTGTTAAAGTAAAGCAGTAGTTAGATTTGTTGCTACCGTAAGGTGTAGAAGGCACAATAGCTCTGATAGTCTGGTGGTGAAGGAAGACCACCAGACGTTTGAACAAGCCATTCAGCATCACCTTGTTGGGCTAAGTGCAGGCACTGTCAGAGCGCAGGGCGTCCTGCCTTTGAAAGAGTTTCCAAAGTGTCCTGATGTGCCCTTTAGCAATGCAAAATAGGTCAGTGAAAATAGAAACCTTTATCTCACAGGCTGGCCCACGGGAAACGCCTGTGCGCGTTTTATCAGCCTGCTTCGATGGGAGCCATTCGAAACGCCAGGACGGGTCGTTTTCCGTAGTGTAGTGGCTATCACGTTCGCCTCACACGCGAAAGGTCCCCGGTTCGAAACCGGGCGGAAACAACCCGCGGTGCACGCGTGCCAGTGCCATGTTACCCGTCGCCATCTCTCTGCCCCAAGGCCGGCCGTCGTTTTCTCTTCCTCGGAGTGGCAAGAAATCCTGACCTTGAGAACAAACGATCGCAGAAGGGTAGCTTTGCGAGGCGCTGGAACTCACACTTTTAAAATCGATACATGTTGTAGCTGTTACAATACGACCGTAGCAGGATCAGCGACATTGCTGTTACTCTTATGTAGTCGAAGGCGCAGTATAGCTCTGATAGTCTGGTGGTGACGGAAGACCTCCAACCGTTTGAACAAGCCATTCAGCATCACCTTGTTGGGCTGAGTGCAGGCACTGTCAGAGCGCAGGGCGACCTGCCTTTGATAGAGTATCCTAAGTGTCCCGAAATCGGTGCACTCAGAGCGTCCGTCCGTCGACAGGTTGAAATTGTAAACGCTGGTGTAGCCACTTTTAATTAAAATATGATGATGATGATGATGATGTTCTTGTTCTTGTTCTTGTTGTTGTTGTTGTTCTTTTGTTTTTCTTGTTGTCGTCGTGGTCGCCGTCATTATTATTGTTAAAGTAAAGCAGTAGTTAGATTTGTTGCTACCGTAAGGTGTAGAAGGCACAATAGCTTTGTGATTGTCTGATGGTGGCACAAGACGAGCAGCAGCTGTTTGAACAAGCCATTGAGCATCACCTTGTTAGGGTAAGTGTAAGTCTCGTCATAGCTCAGGGCGTTCTTCCTTTGAAAGAGTTTCCAAAGTGTCCTGATGTGCCCTTTAGCAATGCAAAATAGGTCAGTGAAAATAGAAACCTTTATCTCACAGGCTGGCCCACGGGAAACCCCTGTGCGCGTTTTACCAGCCGGCTTCGATGGGAGCCATTTGAAACACCAGGACGGGTCGGTTTCCGTAGTGTAGTGGCTATCACGTTCGCCTCACACGCGAAAGGTCCCTGGTTCGAAACCGGGCGGAAACAACCCGCGGTGCACGCGTGCCAGTGCCGTGTTACCCGTCGCCATCTCTCTGCCCCAAAGCCGGCCGTCGTTTTCTCTTCCTCGGAGTGGCAAGAAATCCTGACCTTGAGAACAAACAATCGCAGAAGGGTAGCTTTGCGAGGCACTGGAACTGACACTTTTAAAATCGATACATGTTGTTGCTGTTACAATACGACCGTAGCAGGATCGGCGACATTGCTGTTACTCTTATGTAGTTGAAGGCGCAGTATAGCTCTGATAGTCTGGTGGTGACGGAAGACCACCAGCCGTTTGAACAAGCCATTCAGCATCACCTTGTAGGGCTAAACGCAGGCACTGTCAGAGCGCAGGTCGTCCTGCCTTTGAAAGAGTTTCCGAAGTGTCCCGAAATCGGTGCACTCAGAGCGTCCGTCCGTCGACAGGTTGAAATTGTAAACGCTGGTGTAGCCACTTTTAATTAAAATCTGATGATGAAGATGTTGTTGTTGTTATTCTTGTTGTCGTCGTAGTCGCCGTCATTATTAATGTTAAAGTAAAGCAGTAGTTAGATTTGTTGCTACCGTAAGGTGTAGAAGGCACAATAGCTCTGATAGTCTGGTGGTGAAGGAAGACCACCAGACGTTTGAACAAGCCATTCAGCATCACCTTGTTGGGTTAAGTGCAGGCACTGTCAGAGCGCAGGGCGTCCTGCCTTTAAAAGAGTTTCCGAAGTGTCCTGATGTGCCCTTTAGCAATGCCAAACAGGTCAGTGAAAATGGCATCCTTTCGCCGCACTTCAGACGCCATCTCACAGCCTAGCCGACCTGAAACACCTGAGCCCGTTTTACCAGCAGGCTTTAACGGTAACCATTTGAAGCAAGAGGCAGCGGTGTCAGTTTCCGTAGTGTAGCGGTTATCACGTTCGCCTAACGCGCGAAAGGTCCCCGGTTCGAAACCGGGCGGAAACAGCCTACTGTGGGCTGGCCCTTTTCGTCATGCTTGCCCTCGTGGTTCCCCGGAGGCGGTGGGTGTCTTTTCTTCATTGGAGTGCCCGCAATCGATGCACTCAGAGCGTCCGTCCGTCGACAGGTTGAAATTGTAAACGCTGGTGTAGCCACTTTTAATTAAAATCTGATGATGATGATGATGATGATGTTGTTGTTGTTGTTCTTGTTGTTGTTGTTCTTGTTGTCATCGTGGTCGCCGTCATTATTATTGTTAAAGTAAAGCAGTAGTTAGATTTGTTGCTACCGTAAGGTGTAGAAGACAACAGTTGGTATGGCGTGTGATATCAAAACATTCAGAATACTTTTAACCTATATAATTTATAAGCTTTGTAAAATAAACCCAAATATCTCTTTTGCGGGGATAAACGCTGTTCTGAGTAGTTTGTGACTTGTTTAATACCAAACAAAGCATCGCTATTAAAAAAAAAAAAAAATCACTGTAAAAGCGCTAGTTATTTTAGATCTTTATAGTTATTTTCTAGGCTCAGGTTGTTTTTTAGTGCTTATAAAGGCCTGAAATATTCTTAGTGGTTGTTGACTATAGGTCTTGATGCTTAAAAATGTTTTTTTGAGAGACCAAAAGGTTCTAATAAAAGTTTAGAGTAGAGAGGAGAGAGATCGTCTCCATCTTGGTTTCTATTTGAAATTTGATGCAGTGTCATTTTATTGGTTGGTTTTGATATGTTAATTGGTAACAGGGCGGCACAAAGGCCAGACCAGAACAATGCCTTACAAGCAGATCCGGCATGTGGCCATCAGTATAAGTATGAAGGTCTGGTCTTCAGCTCGACAGACTCATACTGACCTTTCGATTTAAGACTAAAGATCAACAATGTCCGGAAACAACATCAGCGATTCGATTTAAACGAGTTTTTAGGCAAGTCTTCAGATTATTTTCATTGACTCAGAGCGTGTTGTGTGCATGTATTGTAAATAAGGCTATAACATCTGTTTTAAGTTCTGTAAAATTATTTTTCAGCCAGTCAACAGGAGTTCATTTCCAACGCTGAGGAGATCATCTGGAACAACGACGGTAAGAATTTTGTGTTTGCGCTCATGGGTTCTTATGCATGGGTGTGTGTGGTTTTGAAGCGGCTCATTAGAGTTATGAAAACGTTTTAATATATATTAATGCCGGTCTCTTTAATTACACAGAAACTATCGAAAGGCCTGTGATTAATGTCTCCGAGGATCGACCAAGAGAAGTGGTTATCCCTAGACAGGCTGTCTGCCGACCGGGTAAGAACTAAACCCCTGTTTGTTTGTATAACGATTCTGTAAGATGTTTGAGTCCAGTTTTGTTAATTTAAAAAAATTATCCTGTCTAACAGTATTAAGAAATGTGGTTCGAGACAACGAAAGGCCTTCCACATCGAGGGCTTGTTTCGTTTTACCTTCGAGAACCGTAACCTTTCAAGAATCTGAAAGGCCGTCAGCCCCGGTATCTGATAGCTGTGAGTATATATCTGCAGCCTGTAAGAGGTTAAAGCTTTTTATAAAGCGGTGTGGTTAAAGGTTAAACATGTCTCTTACCTTCACAGCGGTGCAAAAAGCTAAACCAGCCGAAAAACATAAGAAACGATTATTCTGTGGAGGTAAGTAAGATCTTTCAAACTTTAATGTTTTTAAAAGGGCTTTGTTTGCCCGTTGAGGGCTAATATTTAAGCGATGGGTGACCGTTTCCTGTAGGGCGGGGGGTTCTGGGAAAGATCTTTAGAAGTCCGGACAGGTCTAGGCTTGTTTCTGGGGAACGTGTTTAGAAATGACCGATTGCCGTACCGTCTGGTTAGGAAGTAAAGCCGTCCGAAAGGGTTTAGTAAGTTGTTTGGCTTATCTCCCGCTATTATACTTCTGTTTTAAAGTGGTTGTAGGAAAAGGCTTGAAGGTGTTCATTGTATTTAATATTTAAACAGATCGTGAAAACGTTTGTGAAACAGGAAGTCCCGGGATCAGGAAGCGTTTACACTTGGAAGGTTCGTTTAAAAATGAAATGTTGTTGTGTGTGTGTGTGTTTTATTAACAATATTACAGTTTTTAAAGAAACATTTAAGAAACAGTTTATTTACAGCGGCTTCTCTGTTTTACATTTATTATCAAGTCCTAATAAATATATTGTCTGTAAATAATAAGGTGTTGTAGTGAATGTCTAAGGCTATTTTCAAAGGTCTAAAAAAGCTAAAGGTTTTGAATGTCCTGGACATGTTGTTTTAAGTTTGATTTCTGTCGCCGTTTAAAGATGTAAATGTAATGTATATTTTTATTCTTCCCAAGACTCTTGGGATAGTCATTCTGTGAATGAGCTATTGATGACAATTACCCCGTCTAAGTGGGATCAAACATCTTTCCCGGTGAGATCACCGAGAGGATCCCCCACGGTGGTCTTGGAGACCCCCCAACATCTACTCAGGCCACAGCCTTCTGGGGGTAATTCAACACCCCAGATTCAGCCCGCCGCATTGTCGGGCGGAACAAATACAGGCATCCAACAACCTCAGGGGTCGCCGTCAGTCAGGGCTGACACACCACCCAACGACGGCCTGGTTTCAACATCGTCCCCCCAGACCCGTTTCTTGGCTACAGAAACGCGGAACAGTACCCCGCGCTTGGCCAGGGTGTCACCGCAAAGGCCTTCTTGGTCTCCGTCCATGAGTATACACTCGCTCCTTGCCTCCTTCGACCGAGATTTACCGGAGCGACCATCCTTTGAAGCTGAGCCAGGCCACCAGCCCCCGGAGCTTCTTCCTGAAGGTCGGCATGAGTTGCTACATACTTTGTTACAAAATCAAAGACTTGTGTTAGTGGGGCAAAACCTGCTGATAGAGAGCCAAAACACCCTTATTAATACCCTTACTAACGAATTGTACCGTATTTAATGTTTTAATAGACACAAAACGCCTTACTATTGTGGGTTGTTGGAAAAATAAAAAATAAATTAAAAAATGTCCTGACTTGGTAAAAGAACTCACAAACTAAAGGATTATGAACAAGCTAGGGCCCCAAAAAGACCTTCCCGAGAGAACATCCCCGGCCCTGTTGTGAACTCCTCTGATGTCCCAATGAACCTGGAACTATTACAAATGATAAATGATTTAAATAACCCCCAATTACCACCGATAGAATGTGAATTAACAGAATTACCGGTGAACCCCGACCTGTTACAGATGGTCAATGATCTAAATAACCACCTCCCACCGGTAGCGCTTATAGAGGTTCACCCCCTAGTTCACCCCGATTTGTTTGAAATGGTGGAGGCTTTGGAGGAGCTACCCCGACCAAATTCTGCCCCTATTATAAATGATTTGAAACAATTAGAACACAGGATGGCGGCAGAAGCAGCCATCACTATAGAGGAGGGTCTTGACATTAACCGGTTGGATATCTTTGAAGGACTTTTACAGGCTTTAAATGAGCCTCCTCAAAAAGGGGGTTTTGTAGATGTCAGCAGTGGGGGTGTTTGGAATTTGGAGGGTTCTGAGACTGATAAGGCTGTGGAGGACATGCTCTGTGAGAATGTAGGGGGTAAAGGCTTTGTTCAAAATGATGATGTGTCCAAGAGTACCAGTGATCCCGTGATTATAGATAGACCGGCCTATAACAATTTTGAAATGATTCAGCGTTTTAATTTTGCAGAACTTTTAAATTGTGACAATTATGCAGAAATATTTGTCAACATATACGAGGCCTTGCAGAAAATGCTTGAACAGGTTGCTGAAAGGGTCAGACCTCGAGATGTTGTACAGTTAGAACTCAGAGGGGATGATTTGTTTAGCAACCTATCTGTAATGCTGAGTGGAGATAATTTAGACGTCTGGCTAAAATCGAAGCGTTATTGCAAAGTAACACAGCCATCATAGCTGATGAAAGTCTGTCTCTGGTAATGAATGTGGTTCGTAACCCTGAGGGTGGGGTGCTTAGAAGACTGTCGAAATGCTTGAAGAACGACATAATTAGGACCAAGCTCAGGCAATTAGTGGTGAGTTCCAGTGGGGACAATAAGCTCTGTTTTGCTTACAGTTTAATAAAATTACTCACCCCCGACATGCCTGAACCCCAAGCTCTGCAAGAGGCTTTAATGCTTCATCAGAGGGCCGGCTTAAACTCTCAACAGATGGTTGCCTTTTCAGACATCACCAAGTTTGAGGAGTTGTTGTCTTTAAAAATTGTTGTGTGGTACCGTTGTGAGGTAAAGGAAGTATTTGTGAAATTTCAGACACATCCTGAAACCCATACACAGACACTGTTTCTCTTCCTAAGTGATAGTCATTACTTTGGAATAAAGAGTTTGACGGCTTTTTTGGGTTGTTCGTATGTTTGTCATTGTTGTTATAAGGCCTTCAATGATAAGCTTAAGCACCGCTGTGACGGTTACTGTAACGTCTGATTCAATCCCCAATGTTGTAAGGGTTTGGCCCCTACCATCCGATGAAAAGATTGCTTAAGGATTTGTCTCTCTGCGTTCTGTTTTTCCGAGCATAAGGTACAGAGGGCCGCTGCTGAGGGGGTTAAAAAACTGAGTTATTGTGATCAAACTAAATATTGCCCGCAGTGTTGCCTCCAGTACCGTTTTCATGAGGTTAAACCACACAAATGTCTGGAGCCGAGATGCAGGATCTGTAATGCTGATTTAACCCCGGGGTCCGAACACCAGTGCTTTATTCAGCCGGTTAAAAAGGAGCCGCCGCACAACCGGTATGTCTTTTTTGCTTTTGAATGCCGGCAAGAAAACGGGGTCCACGTTGCTAATTATATACACTGTATTGACATGTTGGATCGTGAGTGGTCAGCTAGCGGTGAGAGTTGTGTCAGGGAAATCATTACGCGGTATCGCGGTCCAAAATACCTCAATTACACATTTATTGCCCACAATGCTAAGGGTTATGATTCTTACATTTTGATGAAGTATCTGGTGGAAAATGGGGTGACCCCAAAAATAATAGCTCAGGGTAGCAAGATCATGTGTTTCACCGACGAAGCTTTCAACTAACGTTACATAGACTCGTTAAATTTCCTCCCCATGAAATTGAGCGCTTTGCCTAAGGCTCTGGGTTTTGAGGCTCAGAAGAAAGGTTGGTTCTGCCATTTTTTTAATACTAAGGACACTCAAAATTATCGAGGGTCCTACCCGCCCGCCTCTTATTATGGGGTTGATACTATGATGTCTCATGAGAGGGACGAATTCTTTAAATGGTACAATACCGAGAAGAGATGGCCGCTTATTGTAAAAATGATGTGGTGATCCTTAAAGAAGCCTGTGTGCGTTTCTGCGCCGAGGTTATCAACACATCGGGTCTCGACCCTTTGCAAAGTGTGACCATAGCGTCTCTCTGCATGAAAATGTATCGGTCCAATTTCTTGCAGAAAAACACTATAGCGGTCACCACTTCTGACAACTATCGTGCTAGACAAAAGAACTTTTCGACTGTCTCCATACAGTGGCTGGAATACCTGAGTGCCCGGGATAACATCTTCATCAGACATGCTTTAAATCAAGGGAAAGTCAAAATGGGGCCTTACTACTTAGACGGTTTTAGCGACGTGTCCGGGCGGCGTACCGCTTATGAGTTTGCTGGTTGTATTTACCATGGCTGTCCTCAGTGCTTCGACCCAAACACCTTTAACCCCGTAACACAAAAACTCTGCGGTGATATGTACTATGATTTCCAGGAACGAATTGAAACTTTAAAAAACACCTATGGTTTGAACGTGCTGGTGATTTGGGAACACGAGTGGACGACCCTGAAGCAACAGGATGCGGGGGTACAATGGTTTATGGAAACCTTGGACTTTCCTGAACGTCTAGAGCCCCGGGATGCGTTATTTGGGGGTCGTACCAACGCCCTCTGTTTACATTATGAGGTAAAGGAGGGTGAGAGAGTAGATTACTATGATTTCACCAGTCTGTACCCTTATGTCAACAAGACCAAAATGTACCCGGTGGGGCGTCCAACCATTGTTTATCGTGACTTTCTCAAAATCGGACATTTCTTTGGTTTGATCAAAGTCACCATGTACCCTCCTCGCGAGCTGTTCTTACCCATGTTGCCTTACAGGTGTTCGGGAAAATTGATGTTCCCTCTGTGTAGAACGTGTGTGGAAACTGAAAATCAAACTACCTCTTGTCTGCACAGTGATGAAGAGAGAGCGCTGACGGGTGTCTGGTGTAGCATTGAGCTTGACAAGGCGGTGGAGAAAGGTTACAGAGTCGGTAAGGTGTATGAGGTTTGGCATTTTTCTGAAAAACCTGATACTCTTTTTGCTGATTACATTATGACCCATCTGAAAGGGAAACAGGAGGCATCGGGCTATCCCTCATGGTGTGTTGACTCCGCGGCCAAAGAGCGATACGTTCATCAATATTTTGAAAAGGAAGGGATCCGTCTAGAGCCGGGGAACATAACTGTAAACCCCGCCAAGAGACAAATGTCCAAACTGATTTTAAACAGTCTGTGGGGTAAGTTTGGGGAAAGAAATTACCGTCTAAACACAACCTTGATTAAAACCCCTAAACAGTTTATAGAATTTATGTTTTCCAAACAACATGCAGTATCACACTTTCAATTCTTAAATGACCACGTGGCACAGGTCCAGTGGAGGGCCCCTAAAGATTTCCCCACCAAACAGGGGAACGTTAATGTTTTCATAGCGGTTTTTACCACGGCTTTCGCCCGGCTTGAACTGTACAACTTAATGGATCAGTTGCAGGAACGCACGCTCTATCAAGATACTGACTCTGTAATCTTTGTCACCAGGCCAGGGGATTGGGTCCCTCCCCTCGGGGACTACCTTGGGGAGTTAACGAGTGAACTAGATCCTCAGGACCACATAGTGGAGTTTGTTTCAGGGGGTCCTAAGACTTACGCATACAGAACGGCTGCGGGTAAGACCTGTATGAAAGTTAAGGGTTTCACTCTGAACCACTGTAACATCAAGCTCATTAACATCAAGTCTCTGACGACCCTGGTAGAAAGTTTTTTAACCGAGAAAGACGCGCCTCCTCGTGAGATTATTACAGCCGGAAATCAGATCTATCGCAATAAAAAGGGGTACACGTTGTAAAATAGATCACTAAACAAACGGTTCAGGGTGGTGTACAATAAAAGAGTGTTGAAGACTGATTATACCACTCTGCCTTATGGATATAAGCGGTGGTTTTGATAACAGACTTCAACACCCTTTCTCCTGTATTATAGCCGGTCCCTCCAATTCGGGGAAGAGCTATCTTATAAAGAACATCATAGAAGATGTGGACGCAACCGTGTCCCAAGCTCTTGACAACATAGTGTGGTACTCTTGCTGGCAACCTCTCTACGATGATTTGGCTTCGAAAAAAAATAATCTGAAATTTGTGCAAGGTCTCCCCGCCTCGTTGTGTGACGATGACTTGTTCCCGCCCGGTCAAACTAATCTAGTGATCCTTGATGACCTGATGGAGCAGGCCGGTGACAACAGTGAAGTGGAAAAAGCTTACACAAAGTACACTCATCATAGGAATTTAAGTATTATTTATTTAGTTCAAAATCTATTTTTTCAAGGTAAAAAAAGCCGCACTATTAATTTAAATGCCAATTATATAATTCTTTTTAAAAACCCCAGAGATAAACTACAGGTCACCGTCGTGGCTCGTCAAATGTAACCTAACCAGACCAAGTTCTTTTTGGAGGCATTTGAGGATGCCACCAAAAAACCCTACGGGTACTTGATTGCGGACTTAAAAGCACAAACCCCAGAAGACTTTCGCCTCAGAACAGGTTTGTGCCCGCCCGATTGGCCGGCAGTGTATGTGCTAAAGAAAAGGAAATAAATAAGAATGTCTGTTCGGATTAAAAGAAATCTGCCGCTTTTGCAAATGTTATCTGAGGGGAGCCCGCGCCATAGGAAAGCTGTGCTGGCAGGGGCCCCCTCGGATTTGATCGAGACCCTGTGTGAAATAGCTTTTAACATCTTACGCGGTAATATACCCCTAACCCCTTCTCAACATTCTAAACTCAAAAAACAAAAAGCGGTTATCAAGATCATCGCTAATAAGAAGTATTCTATTAAAAGAAAAAGAAAGAAGATTAATCAAACCGGGGGTTTTATAGGACCGCTGTTGAGCATAGCCGTGCCTTTCCTAACCAGTCTTCTAGCTTCCAGAGTGGGTTAATAATGGAATATGCTCAGAAAATGTTTTTGATCCCTCAGGAGCAGCTTGAGAAACTGAGAAAAAATGTTGTCGGGCCAGAGCCCATTAGACAAACGGCCGAAAACAACCTGAACTCTGAAATGAAAGCTATACAGGCCAGGGCTGATTTAAATCAGTATTCCAAAGCCCAGTTGTATACCAACACTTTACAGCGCTACCTCCGTCTGGTTAGACAGGGTGAAAAAGATCAAAACATTTTAACTTTAACCATGGCCTCTCAAGAAAATGGTTCTGGGGCTGATGCGGGAGGTACGGTTGATAAAGATGTTGCGGTGACCGAACCTGTTGAGAGTTCAGAGGGAGATGTTGTAACGGATGTTTTGAGAAACATGCCGGCCAGAAGCAAAAGACATGCAGAATATATCCTGCACAAAATGGTTCAGAAACCGCGGGTAACGGCTTGGAATGAACAGGGTGAATTTGTTTTTAAAGGACAACTGATCAAAGGTTCACACGTTTGATTTGTTGAAGAGTGTCACTAGCACTAATAAGGTACCCGATAGTCGCCGACCTGTAGGCTGGAATGCTTTCCTACAGGCGATGGCCTGTCTGAACATGCCCCAATCCACAGTTCCTAACCAGGAAACGCTACAAAAAATCCGTCTGTGTAAAGAGGTGGAGCCTGATCTGACTCCGATATCTCATTACTCTGACCGTGCTGAGCGACCATCCTCAGGATCTATCCATCGTTGGGAAGCTTATTAATCTCATGTTTTTATTTGTCTCCCCTGTAAATAATGACCCGACAAACAATTTTTTTTTTTTTTTTTTTTTTTTCAAATGTTGTACATTTATTTATAACATAACCCCTGCTTTGTATAAGAATTGTATTGAAAAAAAACAATAACTAATGATTCAAAGGCTGTTTTCATTATTTTTTCACCTTAACACGCATGACATCTTTTAAAATCCTCACAAGAACACCCCATCTGTATACATGGCTGGCTAGGGTCGTAAGTCATTGTGTTATAAGGGGGGGTCCACAGTGTCCTGACAAACTCTGCCACTTTTTTATCATTTTGGCCTAAATCCTCACTGTACAAGGCCATAATATCGGGGTATGACCTTCCTTTAGATCTATGATATAAGAAAAACACACAGTGTTGACCACAAGTGAAGGTCTGAAGACTTTGTACTTGACGACCGCTGTAAATGGTTTCTTGACAGTTGTTGAGCAGAAAGTTATTGATCTTCCGAGGGAAATGTCTGAAATCCGGGGGGTTTGCATAGGAATCAAAAAATTCACCACGGTGGTCCTCCCTTAGATAAATAGCCAGCCAATGTTCTCCGGGCATGTTTTTAGGGTGTGTGTTGATTATGTACATTGCAGGTAAATTCTTGATCTTAAATTTAGGCAGCTGATCGCAGGCGTTGACCCTTTAAACAGTTTCCGTGAGCCGGCCAGGGCATTCATGATGTGGT
The DNA here is from genome assembly GCF_036373705.1 of Amia ocellicauda. NCBI lineage: Eukaryota > Metazoa > Chordata > Actinopteri > Amiiformes > Amiidae > Amia > Amia ocellicauda. The sequence continues at coordinate 184,037 of NW_027102666.1, forward strand.
TGAGCTCTCTGGTGTTCATTTTAATAATAATCATACAGAACGTTTCTTCTCTGATTCACCTCAATAATGTTGTCAAACACAGCATACACGACCATATTTACAGTGCGTGGTAGAGGCTGCTTGAAACGCATCTCCAAACGCATATTGCCCGTCTTCATCAGTGAAAAATGTTGTCCACACTCTTCGTCAGGGGTCAGGTTGAAACCGTACAGGGTGTAACCGCTGCAGTATTCCCGGCGATCGATCAGCAGAGTTTGATCCTTGAGATGGCGACCCGTAGCCAGTACTAGACTGTAATATTCACGAACCGCATTGCCGTTTTCAAAGTCAGGTTGAAAAGGTCTGGATGGAACCTGCACACCATCGACGTACAACGCTATAAATTCCGCATTATAATCTTTAAAGTTAAAGGGGTTCTTGTTGTAAACCCCGGTAAATGCATCATTAACCACGAGGCCTATAATAACCTGTTTTGGGAGCTGTCCTAGAAACAGATTTTCCTGGTTCATCACCCGTGTCCCTGCGGGGATACTGTGGACTTTCATATAGACTCTTTCGATCGGGTACTCGGCGTTTGCCGTCATTAACGCCTGCGCGTGTCCTAGTTTAACCGCCGGGGAGACGGACACTTTTTTCACAAACAGCGAGGCCGATAATATGGTCAGTTTATATTTTTCAGTATCAGGGGTCATCAGACAAAAAGCACTTTTACTACGGATCATTTTAATTTTAATGTCTACCCCGTTGAGCATGAGTTTTTCTTGGAAAAATATGTCTGCATGGATATGCCCCATTAGCTCAAAGGTCCTCCCTTCTGTTGAAGAGGCCGTTCTTTTTTGCAAACCCTTATTGAGTCCCTCTGGATCCTTGTCGTCCATAGCTTCCGGGATGTCTTTGAAGAAAAGGCCGGGGCTGTACTGTTTGCTTAGGGTCTCCTTACTATAATTAAGTTTACACTCCATCATGGCTCTATAGGGGTAAGTATTGCTGCTTTGACTAATGAGCCGATCTCCCAGGGTCACATCCACCTGTGAAAACATGGTGGCCACCGGGTAATTGATGACCCCAGCGTTGGTCGTCTTCTCGATTGCATCGCCATCCTAATCAGTCACTTTTCAGTTCATTAAAATAAATGTGTTATTCAAATCAATATAATCCTCGCCATTGCCAGCTATAAAAAACTCCAGAGGGGCCGTGTCTGAAATTGCAGAAAGAGGGGGAATCTCTACATATATGATCTTATCTATACTCGTTTGAGTGTATGGAACTGTAAACAGATCCAGTTCTGATTTGACGCATTCTTCCGATAGACTGTGGACAAAAGACATGTTTAAAAGATGTATCCTGAGGCTCTATTTTTCTTTCTTTGAGACTTTCTTTTTGCAGGTTTTTTCTTGTGCTGCTTCCTTCTCCGAGTGTTTCCACAATATGTTGGAGAATGAGAGATTCTTCGTTTTTTGTTAGCCACAGATCATCGTCGCCCTGGTGGACACATGCTGTTTCTTCTTTTACCCCCCCTCCTCGCCATTACCATGAGACCCGAACCCTCCTGATGCTCATGGCTAGCTGCTCGGTACATAACATTGGTGAACACGTCACTAACAATATTTTTAGCCGCTGATTTCAAGTGGGGTCTGGCTATAGCAAAGCCTCTCTTAAGCAGGGGTACGGCCATTCTAAAGAGACCACGAAAGAGTCCTCCTAGACCGGCGCCATACATTGTGGGGGCTCCTACAAAACCGGGCAAGCCGTTCCATCTTGCATCTTGTAATAATCCACATAGGCGCTAGGATCTACATAACCCCTCGAGGTAGCCATTTTAATAATGTACACACTGTTTCAGGGGTCGAAAATGTAGTTTGACATTAACTTTACCGAAGCGGAAGGGTACGTTGATATTCTGATCCGATTTTACTTCGATCGTGATGTTGTCAAAGTGGGTCTTTGAGACTGGTACGTAGTGTGGCTTGTCATAAGTAATTGTGACCATGTCATTGCTTTTACCTTTAATAAGTACATTTCTCAAAAGGGGGACATAACTATCCCCAACCCTCTGGTGGGTTATGATATCCGTATACACATAAAGAGTGTTAAAGCCGCCACACCACTTCTGAGAACCTGCTCTCTGTGTCAGAATAGAACCCTAATATACGCCCCAGTTGGCCGCTGGTTTGAATGCTAATACCTGGTAACACCTTGTACACTCTGTTTTTAATAGGGTTGTAATATAGCTTGATGTTGGGGGTGCCTTCTGAGAACTGTTTATGCATCTCATCTAATATTTTATCCACATTGTCATAATAACCTCCTTGTATCGTGAATGTCCATTGACTCTTTTTAACATCATCAAAAATGGCGAAGGTGGCATCCTTATCTTGTAAAACAGCCCAAGTGTAAGGATACTGTATTTCCGCCAACCCCACTTCCCACAACCCCCTTAGATCTATAGATTTTCCAAATTGTACCGTGTAACTGGATATTTCATTTTTAGGGTATATATCGAGAGAGGCGTTACTGGGTAGAGTCACGTAGAAGCCTCCTGATTCCATCTTGAGTATCGAAAGTAATGCCCCCAACACACCCGCGGGCTTGTTGTTATAAGGATTGAATATCGCAAACCTGTTGTTCCGGGACCCAACTATTGAACTTTTCAGGCCATCCAAGCCATTTCACCAACACATATTTTTTCCGGTTCTGGGTTTTTTCAGCTAATATCTTTTCAACTCTGTATACACTGTCTTTACCCACAATAATTTTTTGTAACTCGGCTTCGTAAAACGTTCCTTCTATATCCTCCCCGTCATAGTCTTTTAACCGGTACACGGGGGGGTCTCTAGCCAACTGTTCGGTAACTGTAAAATATTCGTCAGAAAATGTTTGTTCATAACCTTTGGCAAAAGTACTCCTTAGCTTTGAAACGCGAACCACATCACCGATGTTGAACTTATAAGTAGTTTTTCCCTTCTTAATAAATGGTCCGTATAATTTTGTATAGACCTGAAAAGAATTACTTTGATCAACATCTATAGACTTCATTTTAATACTGGTGTGATACCCTTGGTTGTAAGCATCAATAAAATCCTGAACTTTATCAAAATACTTGAACGTGTTGACCGCTGTAAAATATCTCCACATTTTGGTCTTTATGGTGCGGTTAAACCTCTCCACTACCGATGCTTTAAGCTCATTTCCGGTGGTGAAATGATGTATTTTGTGTCTCTTCAGTAGATTCTGAAATTCTCTGTTGAGAAACTCTTTTCCTTAATCAGTCTGCAGTTTTTTAGGACATCGACCCTGGGACAATATATCCTCAAAGGCCCTTGTCACCGCCCAACCTGTTTTATTATGTAGAATTCGAGCCCAGGCATATTTTGATTACACATCGATACACATCAACATCAATTTGTGACCATTGTTATGTTTTGATAAATTTGACATATCGACTAGATCCATTTGCCATTGTGAGTCTATGTCAGTTGCATATACGCGGTTTCTTTTAAACTTAATCCTGAGAGGTTTATGAAAGGTATAGGCGTCTTGTTCCCGTAACCATTCTGAAACAACCACAACATTAACCTTCACTCCGGCCTCAGCGAGTCCTCTTTGAAAACCCTTCTTACCCGCCAAACCCCCAATCTTGGCTGGGTTGTAGTATAGTTCCTGCATTTGGGGAGCTTGCCGAGTCATTCTGTCAAATAACCACACAGACCCACACTATGCGCAAAGTTTTTATACAAGGTTTTTTATTCAACTTCAGGAGAGCAGATACCCCTTTTTAGACATTTGAGAAAAGTATAACATACACAACAATTTTTTCTACGGTCCAGACAAAAAGAAATCAGATGATTGGTTACTTGATCTATATCAACAAATATACCTGTTTCTTTATCTTGTAGGCACACACCTCAGTTACATATGTAAATAAAACAACAATATGACCTATTTTAAAAGTAAACAGAGGTGTATTAAACATGCTCAGTAAAAGGTCATACAGATGTTGATGAAATGGCCTAATATCATTCTTGGCCCCCTTGAGCGCTTCATCCCAGTGTTCGTACCCCCCGGTCTTTGTTACAGCAGCCATTAACTTTTCCAGGTTTGAAAGTTGATCCTCATCGATGGTTAAATCTGTAGAGAAAAGGCTCGCGTTGGCTACTTTTCTGTCAAGCACATGGTGTAATAGCGCTCTCAGGTTAGCTGCAGAGTGTTGATGACAGAACCAGTTGCAGAAGCAGTCCAGAACATTCCCCATGTTCAAAGTCCCTTAGTTCAGGTCAGAGTCTGAATCAGTGGCGTAGATGTCGAATTCTTCGTCGCTGCCCCCAGCTTTAACTTCTTTACGGAAGAAATAAGCTTTTAGCTTGCCAGCGGTTTTTCTACTCGGCTCATCCAGGTCATTGAGCAGCTGCCCAAGTTTCTCTATTATAAACGGCTCCTTTTTCAGCTCCAGCAAAATCTCATCTATGATTTTCTGGACTTGTCCCGCAGTGACATGTATGTGGGAGTAAGACAGCGCCTTGATTAGTGCCGGTTTCAGCCACGGTTTGTTGAGTCTTCTGTAAAACACGTTGAAATAGAACAGGAAATAGTAACGGTCTGGTTCAAACAAACAACTGTGTCTCAACTGACTGGGGTGATTCACTTCACACCCCCGACAGACTTCTTTCAGAGCTCGGTCGATGAGAGCACTCAGAATATACACCAGGGTGCTTTTAACCACTCTGCTTACTTGGTCACATACCCCGGGCATAAATCCTGCGTCTTCATCATGCCTCCGGGACAGTCCGATGCTCATTGGGTCGCCTGGTGGTTTGTGGGGTGTTTCTACATCCATTGGACTGACCCCCTCCTGAGACGCACAGACGGTAGACAGTTCGGCAAAATCAAGGCCCTCCATGAGCTCCAGAGGCTGGGGATCCCCGAGACTCATTTGGACATCCATCGCACCGCATGTTGTTTCATCCTGAGGGACCGGGGTCTGAGGTCTTGGAGAGTAACCGCAGTCAGAGGGTTCCGGAGTGTATACAAAATCTGGGGAATAGAACCAGGGGTGATCCCGGGTTTGAAGAGGCCTGTAGAGCCTGTCGACGTCCGCAGCTTTCGGGTAAGACATTCTCTTTAATTTTAAACCATGAATGAATTGTTGTGCCTTTTATCCTATCTCTTCACTACGTCACGACACACCGCCCTCTTAGAAGAGAGTAGCCCCTGAGCCGTCAGACCCCCCTTCAAAACCCCACACGTCGTCTGTTTTATCATCGTCGTCGTCATTCAAGGGGGATATATAATCCATAATCCAGCATATTCTCCTTCTAACCAAATCCAGTTGCGAACATTTGGTCAAGATGTCAAAACCATCATTTATACAGTTTATGACCTCTTTCAAGAACGGCCAGTCCACGGCGTCAAACATAATTTCAGTAACCTGTTTTTCTGGATCCTCCACACCCCTTTCAATAGGGTTTGTAATCAGGGTACTGCTAAACAAAATCTTACGATCTGTAGTTAGAGATAGACTCTTCACCACTCTACCGTAGTTCTGCAAGCTTTCCCATTCACACCTTTCAAAACCCTGAGTCGGAGACTCCATTTCGCATTCTCTTGGACCCTCTTGCAAGCCTTCTAGAGTCTTATCCACAAGCCCCAGATATTTCCAGGCCATCACCTTCAACCAGTCCTCATAAGAGTATTCAATTACCGTCTCAAAAGGTTCCAACGTACCCTCCTTCTCTCCCAAAGCAAAAAGCTCCACTCCAACATAGCCGGGATCCCTTTTAAAGCGGTAACCCTGTCGAGCCCCGCAGAACAACACCCAGGAGCGTTCAATCTTCAAATTGGTGAGTACAGGAACCCTTGCCCGGGATTGTTTCTTGCGGGGTTTCATGTTGATGTCGCTGGACATGTTGAAGAAGCGGGATGTTTCAGAAGCTGAGAATTAAAGAGGTATTGCCTAAAAGAAGCGCGGGTTCTTAAATAGAGAGGAGAGTTTCGGGGCGTTGCCTTCAGAGGGGTGGGGGTATTTATGGGTGGCCTTGTTGTTCAGGGTTTTATGGGTGTACACTTTCTGACGGATATGACGTAGGAATAATTAAGGAAATAACTCTACCTAAAATCACGCCCCCCAATTATGACTTAGGAATATTAATAAGCTTAGGGCATACGTCATAACAAAATAGGCCGCGCCCAAAAAACCCTACTATCTACTCTTATGTAGTTGAAGGCGCAGTATAGCTCTGATAGTCTGGTGGTGACGGAAGACCACCAGCCGTTTGAACAAGCCATTCAGCATCACCTTGTTGGGTTAAGTGCAGGCACTGTCAGAGCGCAGGGCGTCCTGCCTTTGAAAGAGTTTCCGAAGTGTCCTGATGTGCCCTTTTGCAATGCCAAACAGGTCAGTGAAAATGGCATCCTTTCGCGGCACTTCAGACGCCATCTCATAGCCAAGCCGACCTGAAACGCCTGAGCACGTTTTACCAGCAGGCTTCAACGGTAACCGTTCGAAGCAAGAGGCAGCGGTGTCAGTTTCCGTAGTGTAACGGTTATCACGTTTGCCTAACGCGCGAAAGGTCCCTGGTTCGAAACCGGGCGGAAACAGCCTGCTGTGGGCCGGTCCTTTTCATCCTGCTTGCCCTCGTGGTTCCCCGGAGGCGGTGGGTGGTTTTTCTTCGTTGGAGTGCCCGAAATCGGTGCACTCACAGCGTCCGTCCGTCGACAGGTTGAAATTGTAAGTGCTGGTGTAGGCACTTTTAATTAAAATCTGATGATGATGATGATGATGTTGTTGTTCTTGTTCTTTTGTTGCTGTTGTTTTTGTTGTTGTTCTTGTTGTTCTTGTTGTCGTCGTGGTCGCCGTCATTATTATTGTTAAAGTAAAGCAGTAGTTAGATTTGTTGCTACCGTAAGGTGTAGAAGGCACAATAGCTCTGTGAATGTCTGATGGTGGCAAAAGACGAGCAGCAGCTGTTTGAACAAGCCATTGAGCATCACCTTGTTGGGGTAAGTGTAAGTCTTGTCATAGCTCAGGGCGTTCTTCCTTTGAAAGAGTTTCCAAAGTGTCCTGATGTGCCCTTGAGCAATGCAAAATAGGTCAGTGAAAATAGAAACCTTTATCTCACAGGCTGGCCCACAGGAAATGCCTGTGCGCGTTTTACCAGCCTACTTCAATGGGAGCCATTCGAAACGCCAGGATGGGTTGGTTTCCGTAGTGTAGTGGCTATCACATTCGCCTCACACGCGAATGGTCCCCGGTTCGAAACCGGGCGGAAACAACCCGCGGTGCACGCGTGCCAGTACCGTGTTACCCGTCCTCATCTCCCTGCCCCAAGGCCGGCCGTCGTTTTCTCTTCCTCGGAGTGGCAAGAAATCCTGACCTTGAGAAGAAATGATCGCAAAAGGGTAGCTTTGCGAGGCGCTGGAACTGACACTTTTAAAATCGATACATGTTGTTGCTGTTACTATACGACCGTAGCAGGATCGGCGACATTGCTGTTACTCTTATGTAGTTGAAGGCGCAGTATAGCTCTGATAGTCTGGTGGTGACGGAAGACCACCAGCCGTTTGAACAAGCCATTCAGCATCACCTTGTTGGGCTAAGTGCAGGCACTGTCAGAGCGCAGGGCGTCCTGCCTTTGAATGAGTTTCCGAAGTGTCCTGATGTGCCCTTTAGCAATGCCAAACAGGTCTGTGAAAATGGCATCCTTTCACGGCACTTCAGACGCCATCTCACAGTCTAGCCGACCTGAAATGCCTGAGCCCGTTCTACCAGCAGGCTTCAACGGTAACCGTTTGAAGCAAGACGCGGCGGTGTCAGTTTCCGTATTGTAGCGGTTATCACGTTCGCTTAACACGCGAAAGGTCCCCGGTTCGAAACCGGGCGGAAACAGCCTGCTGTGGGCCGGCCCTTTTCGTCCTGTTTGCCCTCGTGGTTCCCCGGAGGCGGTGGGTAGCTTTTCTTCATTGGAGTGCCCGAAATCGGTGCACTCACAGCGTCCGTCCGTCGACAGGTTGAAATTGTAAACGCTGGTGTAGCCACTTTTAATTAAAATCTGATGATAATGATGATGATGATGTTGTTGTTCTTGTTGTTGTTCTTGTTGTCGTCGTAGTCGCCGTCATTACTAATGTTAAAGTAAAGCAGTAGTTAGATTTGTTGCTACCGTAAGGTGCAGAAGGCACAATAGCTCTGTGATTGTCTGATGGTGGCACAAGACGAGCAGCAGCTGTTTGAACATGCCATTGAGCATCACCTTGTTGGGGTAAGTGTAAGTCTTGTCATTGCTCAGGGCGTTCTTCCATTGAAAGAGTTTCCAAAGTGTCCTGATGTGCCCTTGAGCAATGCAAAATAGGTCAGTGAAAATAGAAACCTTTATCTCACAGGCTGGCCCACGGGAAACGCCTGTGTACGTTTTACCAGCCGGCTTCGATAGGAGTTATTCGAAACACCAGGACGGGTTGGTTTGCGTAGTGTAGTGGCTATCACGTTCGCTTCACACGCGTAAGGTCCCCGGTTCGAAACCGGGTGGAAACAACCCGCGGTGCACGCGTGCCAGTGCCGTGTTACCCGTCCCCCATCTCTCTGCCCCAAGGGTGGCTGTCGTTTTCTCTTCCTCTGAGTGTCAAGAAATCCTGACCTTGAGAACAAACGATCGCAGAAGGGTAGCTTTGCGAGGCGCTGGAACTGACACTTTTAAAATCGATACATGTTGTTGCTGTTACAATTCGACCGTAGCAGGATCGGCGACATTGCAGTTACTCTTATGTAGTTGAAGGCGCAGTATAGCTCTGATAGTCTGGTGGTGACGGAAGACCACCAGCCGTTTGAACAAGCCATTCAGCATCACCTTGTTGGGTTAAGTGCAGGCACTGTCTGAGCGCAGGGCGTCCTGCCTTTGAAAGAGTTTCCGAAGTGTCCCGAAATCGGTGCACTCAGAGCGTCCGTCCGTCGACAGGTTGAAATTGTTAACACTGGTGTAGCCACTTTTAATTAAAATCTGATGATGATGTTGTTGTTCTTGTTCTTGTTGTTGTTGTTGTTCTTGTTTTTCTTGTTGTTCTTGTTGTCGTCGTGGTCGCCGTCATTATTATTGTTAAAGTAAAGCAGTAGTTAGATTTGTAGCTACCGTAAGGTGTAGAAGGCACAATAGCTCTGTGATTGTCTGATGGTGGCACAAGACGAGCAGCAGCTGTTTGAACAAGCCATTGAGCATCACCTTGTTGGGGTAAGTGTTAGTCTTGTCATAGCTCAGGGCGTTCTTCCTTTGAAAGAGTTTCCAAAGTGTCCTGATGTGCCCTTGAGCAATGCAAAATAGGTCAGTGAAAATAGAAACCTTTATCTCACAGGCTGGCCCACGGGAAACGCCTGTGTGTGTTTTACCAGCCGGCTTCGATGGGAGCCATTCGAAACACCAGGACGGGGCGGTTTCCGTAGTGTAGTGGCTATCACGTTCGCCTCACACGCGAAAGGTCCCCGGTTCGAAACCGGGTGGAAACAACCCGCGGTGCACATGTGCCAGTGCCGTGTTACCCGTCCCCATCTCTCTGCCCCAAGGCTGGCTGTAGTTTTCTCTTCCTCGGAGTGGCAAGAAATCCTGACCTTGAGAACAAACGATCGCAGAAGGGTAGCTTTGCGAGGCGCTGGAACTGACACTTTTAAAATCGATACATGTTGTTGCTGTTACAATACGACCGTAACAGGATCGGCGACATTGCTGTTACTCTTATGAGTAGATGGTAGAGTTTTATGGGCGCGGCCTATTTTGTTATGACGTATGCCCTAAGCTTATTAATATTCCTACGTCATAATTGGGGGGCGTGATTTTAGGTAGAGTTATTTCCTTAATTATTCCTACGTCATATCCGTCAGAAAGTGTACACCCATAAAACCCTGAACAACAAGGCCGCCCATAACCTGTTGTTCTTGTTGTTCTTGTTGGTCAACTGTAGAGTGTGAATGGGTCGGCTCTTCCTGTAGTGTTTGGGGGTCTTTTTTAAATATACATGTAATGGTTTAGTAAATCTAAACCGTTATAAGATCAACAAGTTCTGTTGTCTGTAATGGTCCCAGGTCTTAACAATGCCAGTTTTGAATAGTGCGTTTATCATATTCACACTGTCTCTGTCTGTCTCTCTCTCTCTCTCGCCCAATCATTTTATAAGATCAACAAGTTCTGTTGTCTGTTATGATCCCAGGTCCTAACAATGCCTGTTTTGCATAGGGTACTTATGTTATCCACACTGTATCTGGCTCTGTCTCTCCCCTCAAATTTAATTAAAAATAAAATTAAAAAAGAGGGTGTGTGTGTGGGTGTTTGTGTGTATAGGTTAATTGTTTTTGTAAAAAAAAAAAAAAAAAAAGCTGTGGTTATATTTTATCTCTCACATAATGTGTTCAGTCGTTTTACTTAAATACATTCTAGGGTCTTAAAGCTCATAGGAGTTAGACTTAAGATAAGGATATGCTTTTAAGGTATTTTAGCAGTCTCAATCCCTGATGATAAGGAATCGTTTAAAAAATAAAAACAACTGATCACTCAATGCTAAATAGATCACAACACTCAAGGCTAAATCACTCACACCATGGGGGGCGGGGGTGGGCTCAGACAACAGTAGGTATGGCGTGTGGTATCAAAACATTCAGAATACTTTTAACCTATATAATTTATAAGCTTTGTAAAATAAACCCAAATATCTCTTTTGCGGGGATAAACGCTGTTCTGAGTAGTTTGTGACTTGTTTAATACCAAACAAAGCATCGCTATTAAAAAAAAAAAAAAAAATCACTGTAAAAGCGCTAGTTATTTTAGATCTTTATAGTTATTTTCTTGGCTCAGGTTGTTTTTTAGCGCTTATAAAGGCCTGAAATATTCTTAGTGGTTTGTTGACTATAGGTCTTGATGCTTAAAAATGTTTTTTTGAGAGACCTAAAGGTTCTAATAAAAGTTTAGAGTAGAGAGGAAGAGATCGTCTCCATCTTGGTTTCTATTTGAAATTTGATGCAGTGTCATTTTATTGGTTGGTTTTGATATGTTAATTGGTAACAGGGCGGCACAAAGGCCAGACCAGAACAATGCCTTACAAGCAGATCCGGCATGTGGCCATCAGTATAAGTATGAAGGTCTGGTCTTCAGCTCGACAGACTCATACTGACCTTTCGATTTAAGTCTAAAGATCAACAATGTCCGGAAACAACATCAGCGACTTCGATTTAAACGAGTTTTTAGGCAAGTCTTCAGATTATTTTCATTGACTCAGAGCGTGTTGTGTGCATGTATTGTAAATAAGGCTATAACATTTGTTTTAAGTTCTGTAAAATTATTTTTCAGCCAGTCAACAGGAGTTAATTCCCAACGCTGAGGAGATCATCTGGAACAACGACGGTAAGATTTTTGTGTTTGCGCTCATGGGTTCTTATGTATGGGTGTGTGTGGTTTTGAAGCGGCTCATTAGAGTTATGAAAACGTTTTAATATATATTAATGCCGGTCTCTTTAATTACACAGAAACTATCGAAAGGCCTGTGATTAATGTCTCGACCAAGAGAAGTGGTTGTCCCTAGACAGGCTGTCTGCCGACCGGGTAAGAACTAAACCCCTGTTTGTTTGTATAACGTTTCTGTAAGATGTTTGAGTCCAGTTTTGTTAATTTTAAAAAAATTATCCTGTCTAACAGTATTAAGAAACGTGGTTCGAGACAACGAAAGGCCTTCCACATCGAGGGCTTGTTTCGTTTTACCTTCGAGAACCGTAACCTTTCAAGAATCTGAAAGGCTGTCAGCCCCGGTATCTGATAGCTGTGAGTATATGTCTGCAGCCTGTAAGAGGTTAAATCTTTTTATAAAGCGGTGTGGTTAAAGGTTAAACATGTCTCTTACCTTCACAGCGGTGCAAAAAGCTAAACCAGCCGAAAAACATAAGAAACGATTATTCTGTGGAGGTAAGTAAGATCTTTCAAACTTTAATGTTTTTAAAAGGGCTTTGTTTGCACGTTGAGGGCTAATATTTAAGCGATGGGTGACCGTTTCCTGTAGGGCGGGGGGTTCTGGGAAAGATCTTTAGAAGTCCGGACAGATCTAGGCTTGTTTCTGGGGAACGTGTTTAGAAATGACCGATTGTCGTACCGTCTGGTTAGGAAGTAAAGCCGTCCGAAAGGGTTTAGTAAGTTGTTTGGCTTATCTCCCGCTATTATACTTCTGTTTTAAAGTGGTTGTAGGAAAAGGCTTGAAGGTGTTCATTGTATTTAATATTTAAACAGATCGTGAAAACGTTTGTGAAACAGGAAGTCCCGGGATCAGGAAGCGTTAACACTTGGAAGGTTCGTTTAAAAATGAAATGTTGTTGTGTGTGTGTGTGTTTTATTAACAATATTACAGTTTTTAAAGAAACATTTAAGAAACAGTTTATTTACAGCGGCTTCTCTGTTTTACATTTATTATCAAGTCCTAATAAATATATTGTCTGTAAATAATAAGGCGTTGTAGTGAATGTCTAAGGCTATTTTCAAAGGTCTAAAAAAGCTAAAGGTTTTGAATGTCCTGGACATGTTGTTTTAAGTTTGATTTCTGTCGCCGTTTAAAGATGTAAATTTAATGTATATTTTTATTCTTCCCAAGACTCTTCTGTGGATGAGCTATTGAGGACAATTACCCCGTCTAAGTGGGATCAAACATCTTCCCCGGTGAGATCACCGAGAGGATCCCCCACGGTGGTCTTGGAGACCCCCCAACATCTACTCAGGCCACAGCCTTCTGGGGGTAATTCAACACCCCAGATTCAGCCCGCCGCATTGTCGGGCGGAACAAATACAGGCATCCAACAACCTCAGGGGTCGCCGTCAGTCAGGGCTGACACACCACCCAACGACGGCCTGGTTTCAACATCGTCCCCCCAGACCCGTTTCTTGGCTACAGAAACGCTGAACAGTACCCCGCGCTTGGCCAGGGTGTCACCGCAAAGGCCTTCTTGGTCTCCGTCCATGAGTATACGCTCGCTCCCTGCCTCCTTCGACCGAGATTTACCGGAGCGACCATCCTTTGAAGCTGAGCCAGGCCACCAGCCCCCGGAGCTACTTACTGAAGGTCGGCATGAGTTGCAACATACTTTGTTACAAAATCAAAGACTTGTGTTAGTGGGGCAAAACCTGCTGATAGAGAGCCAAAACACCCTTATTAATACCCTTACTAACGAATTGTACCGTATTTAATGTTTTAATAGACACAAAACGCCTTACTATTGTGGGTTGTTGGAAAAATAAAAAATAAATTAAAAAATGTCCTGACTTGGTAAAAGAACTCACAAACTAAAGGATTATGAACAAGCTAGGGCCCCAAAAAGACCTTCCCGAGAGAACATCCCCGGCCCTGTTGTGAACTCCTCTGATGTCCCAATGAACCTGGAACTATTACAAATGATAAATGATTTAAATAACCCCCAATTACCACCGATAGAATGTGAATTAACAGACTTACCGGTGAACCCCGACCTGTTACAGATGGTCAATGATCTAAATAACCACCTCCCACCGGTAGCGCTTATAGAGGTTCACCCCCTAGTTCACCCCGATTTGTTTGAAATGGTGGAGGCTTTGGAGGAGCTACCCCTACCAAATTCTGCCCCTATTATAAATGATTTGAGACAATTAGAACACAGGATGGCGGCAGAAGCAGCCATCACTATAGAGGAGGGTCTTGACATTAACCGGTTGGATATCTTTGAAGGACTTTTACAGGCTTTAAATGAGCCTACTCAAAAAGGGGGTTTTGTAGATGTCAGCAGTGGGGGTGTTCGGAATGTGGAGGGTTCTGAGACTGATAAGGCTGTGGAGGACATGCTCTGTGAGAATGTAGGGGGTGAAGGCTTTGTTCAAAATGATGATGTGTCCAAGAGTACCTGTGATCCCGTGATTATAGATAGACCGGCCTATAACAATTTTGAAATGATTCAGCGTTTTAATTTTGCAGAACTTTTAAATTGTGACAATTATGCAGAAATATTTGTCAACATACACGAGGCCTTGCAGAAAATGCTTGAACAGGTTGCTGAAAGGGTCAGACCTCGAGATGTTGTACAGTTAGAACTCAGAGGGGATGATTTGTTTAGCAACCTATCTGTAATGCTGAGTGGAGATAATTTAGACGTCTGGCTAAAATCGAAGCGTTATTGCAAAGTAACGCAGCCATCATAGCTGATGAAAGTCTGTCTCTGGTAATGAATGTGGTTCGTAACCCTGAGGGTGGGGCGCTTAGAAGACTGTCGAAATGCTTGAAGAACGACATAATTAGGACCAAGCTCAGGCAATTAGTGGTGAGTTCCAGTGGGGACAATAAGCTCTGTTTTGCTTACAGTTTAATAAAACTACTCACCCCCGACATGCCTGAACCCCAAGCTCTGCAAGAGGCTTTAATGCTTCATCAGAGGGCCGGCTTAAACTCTCAACAGATGGTTGCCTTTTCAGACATCACCAAGTTTGAGGAGTTGTTGTCTTTAAAAATTGTTGTGTGGTACCGTTGTGAGGTAAAGGAAGTATTTGTGAAATTTCAGACACATCCTGAAACCCATACACAGACACTGTTTCTCTTCCTAAGTGATAGTCATTACTTTGGAATAAAGAGTTTGACGGCTTTTTTGGGTTGTTCGTATGTTTGTCATTGTTGTTATAAGGCCTTCAATGATAAGCTTAAGCACCGCTGTGACGGTTACTGTAACGTCTGATTCAATCCGCAATGTTGTAAGGGTTTGGCCCCTACCATCCGATGAAAAGATTGCTTAAGGATTTGTCTCTCTGCGTTCTGTTTTTCCGAGCATAAGGTACAGAGGGCCGCTTCTGAGGGGGTTAAAAAACTGAGTTATTGTGATCAAACTAAATATTGCCCGCAGTGTTGCCTCCAGTACCGTTTTCATGAGGTTAAACCACACAAATGTCTGGAGCCGAGATGCAGGATCTGTAATGCTGATTTAACCCCGGGGTCCGAACACCAGTGCTTTATTCAGCCGGTTAAAAAGGAGCCGCCGCACAATTATAATTAATTATATACACTGTATTGACATGTTGGATCGTGAGTGGTCAGCTAGCGGTGAGAGTTGTGTCAGGGATTTCTTTACGCGGTATCGCGGTCCAAAATACCTCAATTACACATTTATTGCCCACAATGCTAAGGGTTATGATTCTTACATTTTGATGAAGTATCTGGTGGAAAATGGGGTGACCCCAAAAATAATAGCTCAGGGTAGCAAGATCATGTGTTTCACCGACGAAGCTTTCAACTAACGTTACATAGACTCGTTAAATTTCCTCCCCATGAAATTGAGCGCTTTGCCTAAGGCTCTGGGTTTTGAGGCTCAGAAGAAAGGTTGGTTCTGCCATTTTTTTAATACTAAGGACACTCAAAATTATCGAGGGTCCTACCCGCCCGCCTCTTATTATGGGGTTGTTACTATGATGTCTCATGAGAGGGAGGAATTCTTTAAATGGTACAATACGGTTAAGGGAGGTGTTTTTGATTTCCGAGAAGAGATGGCCGCTTATTGTAAAAATGATGTGGTGATCCTTAAAGAAGCCTGTGTGCGTTTCTGCGCCGAGGTTATCAACACATCGGGTCTCGACCCTTTGCAAAGTGTGACCATAGCGTCTCTCTGCATGAAAATGTATCGGTCCAATTTCTTGCAGAAAAACACTATAGCGGTCACCACTTCTGACAACTATCGTGCTAGACAAAAGAACTTTTCGACTGTCTCCATACAGTGGCTGGAATACCTGAGTGCCCGGGATAACATCTTCATCAGACATGCTTTAAATCAAGGGGAAGTCAAAATGGGGCCTTACTACTTAGACGGTTTTAGCGACGTGTTCGGGCGGCGTACCGCTTATGAGTTTGCTGGTTGTATTTACCATGGCTGTCCTCAGTGCTTCGACCCAAACACCTTTAACCCCGTAACACAAAAACTCTGCGGTGATATGTACTATGATTTCCAGGAACGAATTGAAACTTTAAAAAACACCTATGGTTTGAACGTGCTGGTGATTTGGGAACACGAGTGGACGACCCTGAAGCAACAGGATGCGGGGGTACAACGGTTTATGGAAACCTTGGACTTTCCTGAACGTCTAGAGCCCCGGGATGCGTTATTTGGGGGTCGTACCAACGCCCTCTGTTTACATTATGAGGTAAAGGAGGGTGAGAGAGTAGATTACTATGATTTCACCAGTCTGTACCCTTATGTCAACAAGACCAAAATGTACCCGGTGGGGCGTCCAACCATTGTTTATCGTGACTTTCTCGAAATCGGACATTACTTTGGTTTGATCAAAGTCACCATGTACCCTCCTCGCGAGCTGTTCTTACACGTGTTGCCTTACAGTTGTTCGGGAAAATTGATGTTCCCTCTGTGTAGAACGTGTGTGGAAACTGAAAATCAAACTACCTCTTGTCTGCACAGTGATGAAGAGAGAGCGCTGACGGGTGTCTGGTGTAGCATTGAGCTTGACAAGGCGGTGGAGAAAGGTTACAGAGTCGGTAAGGTGTATGAGGTTTGGCATTTTTCTGAAAAACCTGATACTCTTTTTGCTGATTACATTATGACCCATCTGAAAGGGAAACAGGAGGCATCGGGCTATCCCTCATGGTGTGTTGACTCCGCGGCCAAAGAGCGATAAGTTCAGCAATATTTTGAAAAGGAAGGGATCCGTCTAGAGCCGGGGAACATAACTGTAAACCCCGCCAAGAGACAAATGTCCAAACTGATTTTAAACAGTCTGTGGGGTAAGTTTGGGGAAAGAAATTACCGTCTAAACACAACCTTGATTAAAACCCCTAAACAGTTTATAGAATTTATGTTTACCAAACAACATGCAGTATCACACTTTCAATTCTTAAATGACCACGTGGCACAGGTCCAGTGGAGGGCCCCTAAAGATTTCCCCACCAAACAGGGGAACGTTAATGTTTTCATAGCGGTTTTTACCACGGCTTACGCCCAGCTTGAACTGTACAACTTAATGGATCAGTTGCAGGAACGCACGCTCTATCAAGATACTGACTCTGTAATCTTTGTCACCAGGCCAGGGGATTGGGTCCCTCCCCTCGGGGACTACCTTGGGGAGTTAACGAGTGAACTAGATCCTCAGGACCACATAGTGGAGTTTGTTTCAGGGGGTCCTAAGACTTACGCATACAGAACGGCTGCGGGTAAGACCTGTATGAAAGTTAAGGGTTTCACTCTGAACCACTGTAACATCAAGCTCATTAACATCAAGTCTCTGACGACCCTGGTAGAAAGTTTTTTAACCGAGAAAGACGCGCCTCCTCGTGAGATTATTACAGCCGGAAATCAGATCTATCGCAATAAAAAGGGGTACACGTTGTAAAATAGATCACTAAACAAATGGTTCAGGGTGGTGTACAATAAAAGAGTGTTGAAGACTGATTATACCACTCTGCCTTATGGATATTAGCGGTGGTTTTGATAACAGACTTCAACACCCTTTCTCCTGTATTATAGCCGGTCCCTCCAATTCGGGGAAGAGCTATCTTATAAAGAACATCATAGAAGATGTGGACGCAACCGTGTCCCAAGCTCTTGACAACATAGTGTGGTGTTACTCTTGCTGGCAACCTCTCTACGATGATTTGGCTTCGAAAAAAAATAATCTGAAATTTGTGCAAGGTCTCCCCGCCTCGTTGTGTGACGATGACTTGTTCCCGCCCGGTCAAACTAATCTAGTGATCCTTGATGACCTGATGGAGCAGGCCGGTGACAACAGTGAAGTGGAAAAAGCTTTCACAAAGTACACTCATCATAGGAATTTAAGTATTATTTATTTAGTTCAAAATCTATTTTTTCAAGGTAAAAAAAGCCGCACTATTAATTTAAATGCCAATGATATAATTCTTTTTAAAAACCCCAGAGATAAACTACAGGTCACCGTCGTGGCTCGTCAAATGTACCCTAACCAGACCAAGTTCTTTTTGGAGGCATTTGAGGATGCCACCAAAAAACCCTACGGGTACTTGATTGCGGACTTAAAAGCACAAACCCCAGAAGACTTTCGCCTCAGAACAGGTTTGTGCCCGCCCGATTGGCCGGCAGTGTATGTGCTAAAGAAAAGGAAATAAATAAGAATGTCTGTTCGGATTAAAAGAAATCTGCCGCTTTTGCAAATGTTATTTGAGGGGAGCCCGCGCCATAGGAAAGCTGTGCTGGCAGGGGCCCCCTCGGATTTGATCGAGACCCTGTGTGAAATAGCTTTTAACATCTTACGCGGTAATATACCCCTAACCCCTTCTCAACATTCTAAACTCAAAAAACAAAAAGCGGTTATCAAGATCATCGCTAATAAGAAGTATTCTATTAAAAGAAAAAGAAAGAAGATTAATCAAACCGGGGGTTTTATAGTACCGCTGTTGAGCATAGCCGTGCCTTTCCTAACCAGTCTTCTAGCTTCCAGAGTGGGTTAATAATGGAATATCCTCAGAAAATGTTTTTGATCCCTCAGGAGCAGCTTGAGAAACTGAGAAAAAATGTTTTCGGGCCAGAGCCCATTAGACAAACGGCCGAAAACAACCTGAACTCTGAAATGAAAGCTATACAGGCCAGGGCCGATTTAAATCAGTATTCCAAAGCCCAGTTGTATACCAACACTTTACAGCGCTACCTCCGTCTGGTTAGACAGGGTGAAAAAGATCAAAACATTTTAACTTTAACCATGGCCTCTCAAGAAAATGGTTCTGGGGCTGATGCGGGAGGTACGGTTGATAAAGATGTTGCGGTGACCGAACCTGTTGAGAGTTCAGAGGGAGGTGTTGTAACGGATGTTTTGAGAAACATGCCGGCCAGAAGCAAAAGACATGCAGAATATATCCTGCACAAAATGGTTCAGAAACCGCGGGTAACGGCTTGGAATGAACAGGGTGAATTTGTTTTTAAAGGACAACTGATCAAAGGTTCACACATGTTTGATTTGTTGAAGAGTGTCACTAGCACTAATAAGGTACCCGATAGTCGCCGACCTGTAGGCTGGAATGCTTTCCTACAGGCGATGGCCTGTCTGAACATGCCCCAATCCACAGTTCCTAACCAGGAAACGCGACAAAAAATCCGTCTGTGTAAAGAGGTGGAGCCTGATCTGACTCCGATATCTCATTACTCTGACCGTGCTGAGCGACCATCCTCAGGATCTATCCATCGTTGGGAAGCTTTTTAATCTCATGTTTTTATTTGTCTCCCCTGTAAATAATGACCCGACAAACAATTTTTTTTTTTATTTATTTATTTTTCAAATGTTGTACATTTATTTATAACATAACCCCTGCTTTGTATAAGAATTGTATTGAATAAAAACAAAAACTAATGATTCAAAGGCTGTTTTCATTATTTTTTCACCTTAACACGCATGACATCTTTTAAAATCCTCACAAGAACACCCCATCTGTATACATGGCTGGCCAGGGTCGTAAGTCATTGTGTTATAAGGGGGGGTCCACAGTGTCCTGACAAACTCTGCCACTTTTTTATCATTTTGGCCTAAATCCTCACTGTACAAGGCCATAATATCGGGGTATGACCTTCCATTAGATCTATGATATAAGAAAAACACACAGTGTTGACCACAAGTGAAGGTCTGAAGACTTTGTACTTGACGACCGCTGTAAATGGTTTCTTGACAGTTGTTGAGCAGAAAGTTATTGATCTTCCGAGGGAAAGGTCGGAAATCCGGGGGGTTTGCATAGGAATCAAAAAATTCACCACGGTGGTCCTCCCTTAGATAAATAGCCAGCCAATGTTCTCCGGGCATGTTTTTAGGGTATGTGTTGATTATGTACATTGCAGGTAAATTCTTGATCTTAAATTTAGGCAGCTGATCGCAGGCGTAGACTCCTTGAAACAGTTTCCGTGAGCCGGCCAGGGCATTCATGATGTGGTTGAGCTCTCTGGTGTTCATTTTAATAATAATCATACAGAACGTTTCTCCTCTGATTCACCTCAATAATGTTGTCAAACACAGCATACACGACCATATTTACAGTGCGTGGTAGAGGCTGCTTGAAACGCATCTCCAAACGCATATTGCCCGTCTTCATCAGTGAAAAATGTTGTCCACACTCTTCGTCAGGGGTCAGGTTGAAACCGTACAAGGTGTAACCGCTGCAGTATTCCCGGCGATCGATCAGTAGAGTTTGATCCTTGAGATGGCGACCCGTGGCCAGTACTAGACTGTAATATTCACGAACCGCATTGCCGTTTTCAAAGTCAGCTTGAAAAGGTCTGGATGGAACCTGCACACCATCGACGTACAACGCTATAAATTCCGCATTATAATCTTTAAAGTTAAAGGGGTTCTTGTTGTAAACCCCGGTAAATGCATCATTATCCACGAGGCCTATAATAACCTGTTTTGGGAGCTGTCCTAGAAACAGATTCTCCTGGTCCATCACCCGTGTCCCTGCGGGGATTCTGTGGACTTTCATATAGACTCTTTCGATCGGGTACTCGGCGTTTGCCGTCATTAACGCCTGCGCGTGTCCTAGTTTAACCGCCGGGGAGACGGACACTTTTTTCACAAACAGCGAGGCCGATAATATGGTCAGTTTATATTTTTCAGTATCAGGGGTCATCAGACAAAAAGCACTTTTACTACGGATCATTTTAATTTTAATGTCTACCCCGTTGAGCATGAGTTTTTCTTGGAAAAATATGTCTGCATGGATATGCCCCATTAGCTCAAAGGTCCTCCCTTCTGTTGAAGAGGCCGTTCTTTTTTGCAAACCCTTATTGAGTCCCTCTGGATCCTTGTCGTCCATAGCTTCCGGGATGTCTTTGAAGAAAAGGCCGGGGCTGAACTGTTTGCTTAGGGTCTCCTCACTATAATTAAGGATACACTCCATCATGGCTCTATAGGGGTAAGTATTGCTGCTTTGACTAATGAGCCGATCTCCCAGGGTCACATCCACCTGTGAAAACATGGTGGCCACCGGGTAATTGAAGACCCCAGCGTTGGCCGTCTTCTCGATTGCATCGCCATCCTCATCAGTCACTTTACAGTTCATTAAAATAAATGTGTTATTCAAATCAATATAATCCTCGCCATTGCCAGCTATAAAAAAACTCTTGAGGGGCCGTGTCTGAAATTGCAGAAAGAGGGGGAATCTCTACATATATGCTCTTATCTATACTCGTTTGAGTGTATGGAACTGTAAACAGATCCAGTTCTGATTTGACGCATTCTTCCGATAGACTGTGGACAAAAGACATGTTTAAAAGATGTATCCTGAGGCTCTATTTTTCTTTCTTTGAGACTTTCTTTTTGCAGGTTTTTTCTTGTGCTGCTTCCTTCTCCGAGTGTTTCCACGATATGTTGGAGAATGAGAGATTCTTCGTTTTTTGTTAGCCACGGATCTTCGTCGCCCCCTGGTGGACACATGCTGATTCTTCTTTTACCCCCCTCCTCGCCATTACCATGAGACCCGAACCCTCCTGATGCTCATGGCTAGCTGCCCGGTTCATAACATTGGTGAACACGTCACTAACAATATTTTTAGCCGCTGATTTCAAGTGGGGTCTGGCTATAGCAAAGCCTCTCTTAAGCAGGGGTACGGCCATTCTAAAGAGACCACGAAAGAGTCCTCCTAGACCGGCGCCATACATTGTGGGGGCTCCTACAATACCGGGCAAGCCGTTCCCGTCTTGCATCTTGTAATAATCCACATAGGCGCTAGGATCTACATAACCCCTCGAGGTAGCCATTTTAATAATGTACACACTGTTTCAGGGGTCTAAAATGTAGTTTGACATTAACTTTACCGAAGCGGAAGGGTACGTTGATATTCTGATCCGATTTTACTTCGATCGTGATGTTGTCAAAGTGGATCTTTGAGACTGCTACGTAGTGTGGTTTGTCATAAGTAATTGTGACCATGTCATTGCTTTTACCTTTAATAAGTACATTTCTCAAAAGGGGGACATAACTATCCCCAACCCTCTGGTGGGTTATGATATCCGTATACACATAAAGAGTGTAAAAGCCGCCCCACCACTTCTGAGAACCTGCTCTCTGTGTCAGAATAGAACCCTAATATACGCCCCAGTTGGCCGCTGGTTTGAATGCTAATACCTGGTTTTGACACCTTGTACACTCTGTTTTTAATAGGGTTGTAATATAGCTTGATGTTGGGGGTGCCTTCTGAGAACTGTTTATGAATCTCATCTAATATTTTATCCACATTGTCATAATAACCTCCTTGTATCGTGAATGTCCATTGATTTTAACATCATCAAAAATGGCGAAGGTGGCATCCTTATCTTGTAAAACAGCCCAAGTGTAAGGATACTGTATTTCCGCCAACCCCACTTCCCACGACCCCCTTAGATCTATAGATTTTCCAAATTGTACCGTGTAACTGGATATTTCATTTTTAGGGTATATATCGAGAGAGGCGTTACTGGGTAGAGTCACGTAGAAGCCTCCTGATTCCATCTTGAGTACCGAAAGTAATGCCCCCATCACACCCGCGGGCACGTTGTTATAAGGATTGAATATCGCAAACCTGTTGTTCCGGGACCCAACTATTGAACTTTTCAGGCCGTCCAAGCCATTTCACCAACACATATTTTTTCCGGTTCTGGGTTTTTTCAGCTAATATCTTTTCAACTCTGTATACACTGTCTTTACCCACAATCATTTTTTGTAACTCGGCTTCGTAAAACGTTCCTTCTATATCCTCCCCGTCATAGTCTTTTAACCGGTACACGGGGGGGTCTCTAGCCAACTGTTCGGTAACTGTAAAATATTCGTCAGAAAATGTTTGTTCATAACCTTTGGCAAAAGTACTCCTTAGCTTTGAAACGCGAACCACATCACCGATGTTGAACTTATAAGTAGTTTTTCCCTTCTTAATAAACGGTCCGTATAATTCTATATAGACCTTAAAAGAATTACTTTGATCAACATCTATAGGCTTCATTTTAATACTGGTGTGATACCCTTGGTTGTAAGCATCGATAAAATCCTGAACTTTATCAAAATACTTGAACGTGTTGACCGCTGTAAAATATCTCCAGATTTTGGTCTTTATGGTGCGGTTAAACCTCTCCACTACCGATGCCTTAAGCTCATTACCGGTGGTGAAATGATATATTTTGTGTCTCTTCAGTAGATTCTGAAATTCTCTGTTGAGAAACTCTTTTCCTTTATCAGTCTGCAGTTTTTTAGGACATCGACCCTGGGACAATATATCCTCAAAGGCCCTTGTCACCGCCCGACCTGTTTTATTATGTAGAATGCGAGCCCAGGCATATTTTGATAACACATCGATACACATCAACATCAATTTGTGACCATTATTATGTTTTGATAAATTTGACATATCGACTAGATCCATTTGCCATTGTGAGTCTATGTCAGTTGCATATACGCGGTTTCTTTTAAAGTTAATCCTGAGAGGTTTATGTAAGGTATAGGCGTCTTGTTCCCGTAACCATTCTGAAACAACCACATCATTAACCTTCACTCCGGCCTCAGCGAATCCTCTTTGAAAACCCTTCTTACCCGCCAAACCCCCAATCTTGGCTGGGTTGTAGTATAGTTCCTGCATTTGGGGAGCTTGCCGAGTCATTCTGTCAAATAACCACACAGACCCACACTATGCGCAAAGTTTTTATACAAGGTTTTTTATTCAACTTCAGGAGAGCAGATACCCCTTTTTACACATTTGAGAAAAGTATAACATACACAACAATTTTTTCTACGGTCCAGACAAAAAGAAATCAGATGATTGGTTACTTGATCTATATCAACAAATATACCTGTTTCTTTATCTTGTAGGCACACACCTCAGTTACATATGTAAATAAAACAACAATATGACCTATTTTAAAAGTAAACAGAGGTGTATTAAACATGCTCAGCAAAAGGTCATACAGATGTTGATGAAATGGCCTAATATCATTCTTGGCCCCCTTGAGCGCTTCATCCCAGTGTTCGTACCCTCCGGTCTTTGTTACAGCAGCCATTCACTTTTCCAGGTTTGAAAGTTGATCCTCATCGATGGTTAAATCTGTAGAGAAAAGGCTCGCTATGGCTACTTTTCTGTCAAGCACATGGTGTAATAGCGCTCTCAGGTTAGCTGCATGGTTAGCTGTTGATGACAGAACCAGTTGCAGAAGCAGTCCAGAACATTCCCCATGTTCAAAGTCCCTTAGTTCAGGTCAGAGTCTGAATCAGTGGCGTAGATGTCGAATTCTTCGTCGCTGCCCCCAGCTTTAACTTCTTTACGGAAGAAATAAGCTTTTAGCTTGCCAGCGGTTTTTCTACTCAGCTCATCCAGGTCATTGAGCAGCTGCCCAAGTTTCTCTGTTATAAACGGCTCCTTTTTCAGCTCCAGCAAAATCTCATCTATGATTTTCTGGACTTGTCCCGCAGTGACATGTATGTGGGAGTAAGACAGCGCCTTGATTAGTGCCGGTTTCAGCCACGGTTTGTTCAGTCTTCTGTAAAACACGTTGAAATAGAACAGGAAATAGTAACGGTCTGGTTCAAACAAACAACTGTGTCTCAACTGACTGGGGTGATTCACTTCACACCCCCGACAGACTTCTTTCAGAGCTCGGTCGATGAGAGCACTCAGAATATACACCAGGGTGCTTTTAACTACTCTGCTTACTTGGTCACATACCCCGGGCATAAATCCTGCGTATTCATCACGCCCCCGGGACAGTCCGATGCTCATTGGGTCGCCTGGTGGTTTGTGGGGTGTTTCTACATCCATTGGACTGACCCCCTCCTGAGACGCACAGACGGTAGACAGTTCGGCAAAATCGAGGCCCTCCATGAGCTCCAGAGGCTGGGGATCCCCGAGACTCATTTGGACATCTATCGCACCGCATGTTGTTTCGTCCTGAGGGACCGGGGTCTGAGGTCTTGGAGGGTAACCGCAGTCAGAGGGTTCCGGAGTATATACAAAATCTGGGGAATAGAACCAGGGGTGATCCCGGGTTTGATGAGGCCTGTAGAGCCTGTCGACGTCCGCAGCTTTCGGGTAAGACATTCTCTTTAATTTTAAACCATGAATGAATTGTTGCGCCTTTTATCCTATCTCTTCACTACGTCACGACACACCGCCCTCTTAGAAGAGAGTAGCCCCTGAGCCGTCAGACGGCGTCAAACATAATTTCAGTAACCTGTTTTTCTGGATCCTCCACACCCCCTTCAATAGGGTTTGTAATCAGGGTACTGCTAAACAAAACCTTACGATCTGTAGTTAGAGATAGACTCTTCACCACTCTACCATAGTTCTGCAAGCTTTCCCATTCACCACCTTTCAAAACCCTGAGTCGGAGACTCCATTTTGCATTCTCTTGGACCCTCTTGCAAGCCTTCTAGAGTCTTATCCACAAGCCCCAGATCTCTCCAGGCCATCACCTTCAACCAGTCCTCATAAGAGTATTCAATTACCGTCTCAAAAGATTCCAACGTACCCTCCTTCTCTCCCAAAGCAAAAAGCTCCACTCCAACATAGCTGGGATCCCTTTTAAAGCGGTAACCCCGTCGAGCCCCCCAGAACAACACCCAGGAGCGTTCAATCTTTAAATTGGTGAGTACAGGAACCCTTGCCCGGGATTGTTTCTTGCGGGGTTTCATGTTGATGTCGCTGGACATGTTGAAGAAGCGGGATGTTTCTGATGCTGAGAATTAAAGAGGTATTGCCTAAAAGCAGCGCGGGTTCTTAAATAGAGAGGAGAGTTTCGGGGCATTACCTTCAGAGGGGTGGGGGTATTTATGGGTGGCCTTGTTGTTCAGGGTTTTATGGGTGTACACTTTCTGACGGATATGACGTAGGAATAATTAAGGAAATAACTCTACCTAAAATCACGCCCCCCAATTACGACGTAGGAATATTAATAAGCTTAGGGCATACATCATAACAAAATAGGCCGCGCCCAAAAAACCCTACTATCTACTCTTATGTAGTTGAAGGCGCAGTATAGCTCTGATAGTCTGGTGGTGACGGAAGACCACCAGCCGTTTGAACAAGCCATTCAGCATCACCTTGTTGGGCTAAGTGCAGGCACTGTCAGAGCGCAGGGCGACCTGCCTTTGAAAGAGTTTCCTAAGTGTCCCGAAATCGGTGCACTGAGAGCGTCCGTCCGTCGACAGGTTGAAATTGTAAACGCGGGTGTAGCCACTTTTAATTAAAATCTGATGATGATGATGATGATGATGCTGTTCTTGCTGTTGTTCTTGTTGTTCTTGTTGTCGTCGTGGTCGCTGTCATTATTATTGTTAAAGTAAAGCAGTAGATAGATTTGTTGCTACCGTAAGGTGTAGAAGGCACAATAGCTCTGTGATTGTCTGATGGTGGCACAAGACGAGCAGCAGCTGTTTGAACAAGCCATTGAGCATCACCTTGTTGGGGTAAGTGTAAGTCTTGTCATAGCTCAGGGCGTTCTTCCTTTGAAAGAGTTTCCAAAGTGTCCTGATGTGCCTTTGAGCAATGCAAAATAGGTCAGTGAAAATAGAAACCATTATCTCACAGGCTGGCCCACGGGAAACGCCTGTGCGTGTTTTACCAGCCTGCTTCGATGGAAGCCATTCGAAACGCCAGGACGGGTTGGTTTCCGTAGTGTAGTGGCTATCACGTTCGCCTCACACGCGAAAGGTCCCCGGTTCGAAACCGGGCGGAAACAACCCGCGGTGCACGCGTGCCAGTACCGTGTTACCCGTCCTCATCTCCCTGCCCCAAGGCCGGCCGTCGTTTTCTCTTCCTCGGAGTGGCAAGAAATCCTGACCTTGAGAACAATCGATCGCAGAAGGGTAGCTTTGCGAGGCGCTGGAACTGACACTTTTAAAATCGATACATCTTGTTACTGTTACAATACGACCGTAGCAGGATCGGCGACATTGCTGTTACTCTTATGTAGTTGAAGGCGCAGTATAGCTCTGATAGTCTGGTGGTGACGGAAGACCACCAGCCGTTTGAACAAGCCATTCAGCATCACCTTGTTGGGCTAAGTGCAGGCACTGTCAGAGCGCAGGGCGTCCTGCCTTTGAAAGAGTTTCCGAAGTGTCCTGATGTGCCCTTTAGCAATGCCAAACAGGTCTGTGAAAATGGCATCCTTTCGCGGCACTTCAGACGCCATCTCACAGTCTAGCCGACCTGAAATTCCTGAGCCCGTTTTACCAGCAGGCTTCAACGATAACCGTTTGAAGCAAGACGCCACGTTGTCAGTTTCCGTAGTGTAGCGGTTATCACGTTCGCCTAACGCGCGAAAGGTCCCCGGTTCGAAACCGGGCGGAAATAGCCTGCTGTGGGCCGGCCCTTTTCGTCCTGCTTGCCCTCGTGGTTCCCCGGAGGCGGTGGGTGGCTTTTCTTCATTGGAGTGCCCGAAATCGGTGCACTCAGAGCGTCCGTCTGTAGACAGGTTGAAATTGTAAACACTGGTGTAGCCACTTTTAATTAAAATCTGATGATGTTGTTGTTGTTGTTCTTGTTGTTGTTCTTGTTGTCATCGTGGTCGCCGTCATTATTATTGTTAAAGTAAAGCAGTAGTTAGATTTGTTGCTACCGTAAGGTGTAGAAGACAACAGTAGGTATGGCGTGTGGTATCAAAACATTCAGAATACTTTTAACGTATATAATTTATAAGCTTTGTAAAATAAACCCAAATATCTCTTTTGCGGGGATAAACGCTGTTCTGAGTAGTTTGTGACTTGTTTAATACCAAACAAAGCATCGCTATAAAAAAAAAAAAAAAAATCACTGTAAAAGCGCTAGTTATTTTTGATCTTTATGCTTATTTTCTAGGCTCAGGTTGTTTTTTAGCGCTTATAAAGGCCTGAAATATTCTTAGTGGTTGTTGACTATAGGTCTTGATGCTTAAAAATGTTTTTTTGAGAGACCAAAAGGTTCTAATAAAAGTTTAGAGTAGAGAGGAGAGAGATCGTCTCCATCTTGGTTTCTATGTGAAATTTGATGCAGTGTCATCTTATTGGTTGGTTTTGATATGTTAATTGGTAACAGGGCGGCACAAAGGCCAGACCAGAACAATGCCTTACAAGCAGATCCGGCATGTGGCCATCAGTATAAGTATGAAGGTCTGGTCTTCAGCTCGACAGACTCATGCTGACCTTTCGATTTAAGACTAAAGATCAACAATGTCCGGAAACAACATCAGCGATTCGATTTAAACGAGTTTTTAGGCAAGTCTTCAGATTCTTTTCATTGACTCAGAGCGTGTTGTGTGCATGTATTGTAAATAAGGCTATAACATCTGTTTTAAGTTCTGTAAAATTATTTTTCAGCCAGTCAACAGGAGTTAATTCCCAACGCTGAGGAGATCATCTGGAACAACGACGGTAAGATTTTTGTGTTTGCGCTCATGGGTTCTTATGCATGGGTGTGTGTGGTTTTGAAGCGGCTCATTAGAGTTATGAAAACGTTTTAATATATATTAATGCCGGTCTCTTTAATTACACAGAAACTATCGAAAGGCCTGTGATTAATGTCTCCGAGGATCGACCAAGAGAAGTGGTTGTCCCTAGACAGGCTGTCTGCCGACCGGGTAAGAACTAAACCCCTGTTTGTTTGTATAACGTTTCTGTAAGATGTTTGAGTCCAGTTTTGTTAATTTTAAAAAATTATCCTGTCTAACAGTATTAAGAAACGTGGTTCGAGACAACGAAAGGCCTTCCACATCGAGGGCTTGTTTCGTTTTACCTTCGAGAACCGTAACCTTTCAAGAATCTGAAAGGCCGTCAGCCCCGGTATCTGATAGCTGTGAGTATATATCTGCAGCCTGTAAGAGGTTAAAGCTTTTTATAAAGCGGTGTGGTTAAAGGTTAAACATGTCTCTTACCTTCACAGCGGTGCAAAAAGCTAAACCAGCCGAAAAACATAAGAAACGATTATTCTGTGGAGGTAAGTAAGATCTTTCAAACTTTAATGTTTTTAAAAGGGCTTTGTTTGCCCGTTGAGGGCTAATATTTAAGCGATGGGTGACCGTTTCCTGTAGGGCGGGGGGTTCTGGGAAAGATCTTTAGAAGTCCGGACAGGTCTATGCTTGTTTCTGGGGAACGTGTTTAGAAATGACCGATTGCCGTACCGTCTGGTTAGGAAGTAAAGCCGTCCGAAAGGGTTTAGTAAGTTGTTTGGCTTATCTCCCGCTATTATACTTCTGTTTTAAAGTGGTTGTAGGAAAAGGCTTGAAGGTGTTCATTGTATTTAATATTTAAACAGATCGTGAAAACGTTTGTGAAACAGGAAGTCCCGGGATCAGGAAGCGTTTACACTTGGAAGGTTCGTTTAAAAATGAAATGTTGTTGTGTGTGTGTGTGTTTTATTAACAATATTACAGTTTTTAAAGAAACATTTAAGAAACAGTTTATTTACAGCGGCTTCTCTGTTTTAAATTTATTATCAAGTCCTAATAAATATATTGTCTGTAAATAATAAGGCGTTGTAGTGAATGTCTAAGGCTATTTTCAAAGGTCTAAAAAAGCTAAAGGTTTTGAATGTCCTGGACATGTTGTTTTAAGTTTGATTTCTGTCGCCGTTTAAAGATGTAAATGTAATGTATATTTTTATTCTTCCCAAGACTCTTGGGATAGTCATTCTGTGAATGAGCTATTGAGGACAATTACCCCGTCTAAGTGGGATCAAACATCTTTCCCGGTGAGATCACCGAGAGGATCCCCCACGGTGGTCTTGGAGACCCCCCAACATCTACTCAGGCCACAGCCTTCTGGGGGTAATTCAACACCCCAGATTCAGCCCGCCGCATTGTCGGGCGGAACAAATACAGGCATCCAACAACCTCAGGGGTCGCCGTCAGTCAGGGCTGACACACCACCCAACGACGGCCTAGTTTCAACATCGTCCCCCCAGACCCGTTTCTTGGCTACCGAAACGCGGAACAGTAACCCCGCGCTTGGCCAGGGTGTCACCGCAAAGGCCTTCTTGGTCTCCGTCCATGAGTATACACTCGCTCCTTGCCTCCTTCGACCGAGATTTACCGGAGCGACCATCCTTTGAAGCTGAGCCAGGCCACCAGCCCCCGGAGCTACTTCCTGAAGGTCGGCATGAGTTGCTACATACTTTGTTACAAAATCAAAGACTTGTGTTAGTGGGGCAAAACCTGGTGATAGAGAGCCAAAACACCCTTATTAATACCCTTACTAACGAATTGTACCGTATTTAATGTTTTAATAGACACAAAACGCCTTACTATTGTGGGTTGTTGGAAAAATAAAAAATAAATTAAAAAATGTCCTGACTTGGTAAAAGAACTCACAAACTAAAGGATTATGAACAAGCTAGGGCCCCAAAAAGACCTTCCCGAGAGAACATCCCCGGCCCTGTTGTGAACTCCTCTGATGTCCCAATGAACCTGGAACTATTACAAATGATAAATGATTTAAATAACCCCCAATTACCACCGATAGAATGTGAATTAACAGACTTACCGGTGAACCCCGACCTGTTACAGATGGTCAATGATCTAAATAACCACCTCCCACCGGTAGCGCTTATAGAGGTTCACCCCCTAGTTCACCCCGATTTGTTTGAAATGGTGGAGTCTTTGGAGGAGCTACCCCGACCAAATTCTGCCCCTATTATAAATGATTTGAAACAATTAGAACACAGGATGGCGGCAGAAGCAGCCATCACTATAGAGGAGGGTCTTGACATTAACCGGTTGGATATCTTTGAAGGACTTTTACAGGCTTTCAATGAGCCTCCTCAAAAAGGGGGTTTTGTAGATGTCAGCAGTGGGGGTGTTCGGAATGTGGAGGGTTCTGAGACTGATAAGGCTGTGGAGGACATGCTCTGTGAGAATGTAGGGGGTGAAGGCTTTGTTCAAAATGATGATGTGTCCAAGAGTACCAGTGATCCCGTGATTATAGATAGACCGGCCTATAACAATTTTGAAATGATTCAGCGTTTTAATTTTGCAGAACTTTTAAATTGTGACAATTATGCAGAAATATTTGTCAACATACACGAGGCCTTGCAGAAAATGCTTGAACAGGTTGCTGAAAGGGTCAGACCTCGAGATGTTGTACAGTTAGAACTCAGAGGGGATGATTTGTTTAGCAACCTATCTGTAATGCTGAGTGGAGATAATTTAGATGTCTGGCTAAAATCGAAGCGTTATTGCAAAGAAACGCAGCCATCTTAGCTGATGAAAGTCTGTCTCTGGTAATGAATGTGGTTCGTAACCCTGAGGGTGGGGCGCTTAGAAGACTGTCGAAATGCTTGAAGAACGACATAATTAGGACCAAGCTCAGGCAATTAGTGGTGAGTTCCAGTGGGGACAATAAGCTCTGTTTTGCTTACAGTTTAATAAAACTACTCACCCCCGACATGCCTGAACCCCAAGCTCTGCAAGAGGCTTTAATGCTTCATCAGAGGGCCGGCTTAAACTCTCAACAGATGGTTGCCTTTTCAGACATCACCAAGTTGCAGGAACATAACTGTAAACCCCGCCAAGAGACAAATGTCCAAACTGATTTTAAACAGTCTGTGGGGTAAGTTTGGGGAAAGAAATTACCGTCTAAACACAACCTTGATTAAAACCCCTGAACAGTTTATAGAATTTATGTTTTCCAAACAACATGCAGTATCACACTTTCAATTCTTAAATGACCACGTGGCACAGGTCCAGTGGAGGGCCCCTAAAGATTTCCCCACCAAACAGGGGAACGTTAATGTTTTCATAGCGGTTTTTACCACGGCTTACGCCCGGCTTGAACTGTACAACTTAATGGATCAGTTGCAGGAACGCACGCTCTATCATGATACTGACTCTGTAATCTTTGTCACCAGGCCAGGGGATTGGGTCCCTCCCCTCGGGGACTACCTTGGGGAGTTAACGAGCGAACTAGATCCTCAGGA
Organism: Amia ocellicauda; assembly: GCF_036373705.1. NCBI lineage: Eukaryota > Metazoa > Chordata > Actinopteri > Amiiformes > Amiidae > Amia > Amia ocellicauda. Next base: position 215,915 of record NW_027102666.1, read on the forward strand.
CCACATAGTGGAGTTTGTTTCAGGGGGTCCTAAGACGCATACAGAACGGCTGCGGGTAAGACCTGTATGAAAGTTAAGGGTTTCACTCTGAACCATTGTAACAACAAGCTCATTAACATCAAGTCTCTGAAGACCCTGGTAGAAAGTTTTGTAACCGAGAAAGACGCGCCTCCTCGTGAGATTATTACAGCCGGAAATCAGATCTATCGCAATAAAAAGGGGTACACGTTGGAAAATAGATCACTAAACAAACGGTTCAGGGTGGTGTACAATAAAAGAGTGTTGAAGACTGATTATACCACTCTGCCTTATGGATATTAGCGGTGGTTTTGATAACAGACTTCAACACCCTTTCTCCTGTATTATAGCCGGTCCCTCCAATTCGGGGAAGAGCTATCTTATAAAGAACATCATAGAAGATGTGGACGCAACCGTGTCCCAAGCTCTTGACAACATAGTGTGGTGTTACTCTTGCTGGCAACCTCTCTACGATGATTTGGCTTCGAAAAAAAATAATCTGAAATTTGTGCAAGGTCTCCCCGCCTCGTTGTGTGACGATGACTTGTTCCCGCCCGGTCAAACTAATCTAGTGATCCTTGATGACCTGATGGAGCAGGCCGGTGACAACAGTGAAGTGGAAAAAGCTTTCACAAAGTACACTCATCATAGGAATTTAAGTATTCTTTATTTAGTTCAAAATCTATTTTTTCAAGGTAAAAAAAAGCCGCACTATTAATTTAAATGCCAATTATATAATTCTTTTTAAAAACCCCAGAGATAAACTACAAGTCACCGTCTTGGCTCGTCAAATGTACCCTAACCAGACCAAGTTCTTTTTGGAGGCATTTGAGGATGCCACCAAAAAACCCTACGGGTACTTGATTGCAGACTTAAAAGCACAAACCCCAGAAGACTTTCGCCTCAGAACAGGTTTGTGCCCGCCCGATTGGCCGGCAGTGTATGTGCTAAAGAAAAGGAAATAAATAAGAATGTCTGTTCGGATTAAAAGAAATCTGCCACTTTTGCAAATGTTATTTGAGGGGAGCCCGCGCCATAGGAAAGCTGTGCTGGCAGGGGCCCCCTCGGATTTGATCGAGACCCTGTGTGAAATAGCTTTTAACATCTTACGCGGTAATATACCCCTAACCCCTTCTCAACATTCTAAACTCAAAAAACAAAAAGCGGTTATCAAGATCATCACTAATAAGAAGTATTCTATTAAAAGAAAAAGAAAGAAGATTAATCAAACCGGGGGTTTTATAGGACCGCTGTTGAGCATAGCCATGCCTTTCCTAACCAGTCTTCTAGCTTCCAGAGTGGGTTAATAATGGAATATGCTCAGAAAATGTTTTTGATCCCTCAGGAGCAGCTTGAGAAACTGAGAAAAAATGTTGTCGGGCCAGAGCCCATTAGACAAACGGCCGAAAACAACCTGGACTCTGAAATGAATGCTATACAGGCCAGGGCCGATTTAAATCAGTATTCCAAAGCCCAGTTGTATACCAACACGTTACAGCGCTACCTCCGTCTGGTTAGACAGGGTGAAAAAGATCAAAACATTTTAACTTTAACCATGGCCTCTCAAGAAAATGGTTCTGGGGCTGATGCGGGGGGTACGGTTGATAAAGATGTTGCGGTGACCGAACCTGTTGAGAGTTCAGAGGGAGATGTTGTAACGGATGTTTTGAGAAACATGCCGGCCAGAAGCAAAAGACATGCACAATATATCCTGCACAAAATGGTTCAGAAACCGCGGGTAACGGCTTGGAATGAACAGGGTGAATTTGTTTTTAAAGGACAACTGATCAAAGGTTCACACGTTTGATTTGTTGAAGAGTGTCACTAGCACTAATAAGGTACCCGATAGTCGCCGACCTGTAGGCTGGAATGCTTTCCTACAGGCGATGGCCTGTCTGAACATGCCCCAATCCACAGTTCCTAACCAGGAAACGCGACAAAAAATCCATCTGTGTAAAGAGGTGGAGCCTGATCTGACTCCGATATCTCATTACTCTGACCGTGCTGAGCGACCATCCTCAGGATCTATCCATCGTTGGGAAGCTTATTAATCTCATGTTTTTATTTGTCTCCCCTGTAAATAATGACCCGACAAACAATTTTTTATTTTATTTTTTTTATTTTCAAATGTTGTACATTTATTTATAACATAACCCGTGCTTTGTATTAGAATTGTTTTGAATAAAAACAAAACTAATGATTCAAAGGCTGTTTTCATTATTTTTTCACCTTAACACGCATGACATCTTTTAAAATCCTCACAAGAACACCCCATCTGTATACATGGCTGTCTAGGGTCGTAAGTCATTGTGTTATAAGGGGGGGTCCACAGTGTACTGACAAACTCTGCCACTTTTTTATCATTTTGGCCTAAATCCTCACTGTACAAGGCCATAATATCGGGGTATGACCTTCCTTTAGATCTATGATATAAGAAAAACACACAGTGTTGACCACAAGTGAAGGTCTGAAGACTTTGTACTTGACGACCGCTGTAAATGGTTTCTTGACAGTTGTTGAGCAGAAAGTTATTGATCTTCCGAGGGAAAGGTCTGAAATCCGGGGGGTTTGCATAGGAATCAAAAAATTCACCACGGTGGTCCTCCCTTAGATAAATAGCCAGCCAATGTTCTCCGGGCATATTTTTAGGGTGTGTGTTGATTATGTACATTGCAGGTAAATTCTTGATCTTAAATTTAGGCAGCTGATCGCAGGCGTAGACTCCTTGAAACAGTTTCCGTGAGCCGGCCAGGGCATTCATGATGTGGTTGAGCTCTCTGGTGTTCATTTTAATAATAATCATACATAACGTTTCTCCTCTGATTCACCTCAATAATGTTGTCAAACACAGCATACACGACCATATTTACAGTGCGTGGTAGAGGCTGCTTGAAACGCATCTCCAAACGCATATTGCCCGTCTTCATCAGTGAAAAATGTTGTCCACACTCTTCATCAGGGGTCAGGTTGAAACCGTACAGGGTGTAACCGCTGCAGTATTCCCGGCGATCGATCAGCAGAGTTTGATCCTTGAGATGGCGACCCGTAGCCAGTACTAGACTGTAATATTCACGAACCGCATTGCCGTTTTCAAAGTCAGGTTGAAAAGGTCTGGATGGAACCTGCACACCATCGACGTACAACGCTATAAATTCCGCGTTATAATGTTTAAAGTTAAAGGGGTTCTTGTTGTAAACCCCGGTAAATGCATCATTATCCACGAGACCTATAATAACCTGTTTTGGGAGCTGTCCTAGAAACAGATTTTCCTGGTTCATCACCCGTGTCCCTGCGGGGATACTGTGGACTTTCATGTAGACTCTTTCGATCGGGTACTTGGCGTTTGCCGTCATTAACGCCTGCGTGTGTCCTAGTTTAACCGCCGGGGAGACGGACACTTTTTTCACAAACTGCGAGGCCGATAATATGGTCAGTATATATTTTTCAGTATCAGGTGTCATCAGACAAAAAGCACTTTTACTACGGATCATTTTAATTTTAATGTCTACCCCGTTGAGCATGAGTTTTTCTTGGAAAAATATGTCTGCATGGATATGCCCCATTAGCTCAAAGGTCCTCCCTTCTGTTGAAGAGGCCGTTCTTTTTTGCAAACCCTTATTGAGTCCCTCTGGATCCTTGTCGTCCATAGCTTCCGGGATGTCTTTGAAGAAAAGGCCGGGGCTGAACTGTTTGCTCAGGGTCTCCTCACTATAATTAAGGATACACTCCATCATGGCTCTATAGGGGTAAGTATTGCTGCTTTGACTAATGAGCCGATCTCCCAGGGTCACATCCACCTGTGAAAACATGGTGGCCACCGGGTAATTGATGACCCCAGCGTTGGCCGTCTTCTCGATTGCATCGCCATCCTCATCAGTCACTTTACAGTTCATTAAAATAAATGTGTTATTCAAATCAATATAATCCTCGCCATTGCCAGCTATAAAAAACTCCAGAGGGGCCGTGTCTGAAATTTCCACGATATGTTGGAGAATGAGAGATTCTTCGTTTTTTGTTAGCCACGGATCTTCGTCGCCCCCTGGTGGACACATGCTGATTCTTCTTTTACCCCCCTCCTCGCCATTACCATGAGACCCGAACCCTCCTGATGCTCATGGCTAGCTGCCCGGTTCATAACATTGGTGAACACGTCACTAACAATATTTTTAGCCGCTGATTTCAAGTGGGGTCTGGCTATAGCAAAGCCTCTCTTAAGCAGGGGTACGGCCATTCTAAAGAGACCACGAAAGAGTCCTCCTAGACCGGCGCCATACATTGTGGGGGCTCCTACAATACCGGGCAAGCCGTTCCCGGCTTGCATCTTGTAATAATCCACATAGGCGCTAGGATCTACATAACCCCTCGAGGTAGCCATTTTAATAATGTACACACTGTTTCAGGGGTCTAAAATGTAGTTTGACATTAACTTTACCGAAGCGGAAGGGTACGTTGATATTCTGATCCGATTTTACTTCGATCGTGATGTTGTCAAAGTGGATCTTTGAGACTGCTACGTAGTGTGGTTTGTCATAAGTAATTGTGACCATGTCATTGCTTTTACCTTTAATAAGTACATTTCTCAAAAGGGGGACATAACTATCCCCAACCCTCTGGTGGGTTATGATATCCGTATACACATAAAGAGTGTAAAAGCCGCCCCACCACTTCTGAGAACCTGCTCTCTGTGTCAGAATAGAACCCTAATATACGCCCCAGTTGGCCGCTGGTTTGAATGCTAATACCTGGTTTTGACACCTTGTACACTCTGTTTTTAATAGGGTTGTAATATAGCTTGATGTTGGGGGTGCCTTCTGAGAACTGTTTATGAATCTCATCTAATATTTTATCCACATTGTCATAATAACCTCCTTGTATCGTGAATGTCCATTGATTTTAACATCATCAAAAATGGCGAAGGTGGCATCCTTATCTTGTAAAACAGCCCAAGTGTAAGGATACTGTATTTCCGCCAACCCCACTTCCCACGACCCCCTTAGATCTATAGATTTTCCAAATTGTACCGTGTAACTGGATATTTCATTTTTAGGGTATATATCGAGAGAGGCGTTACTGGGTAGAGTCACGTAGAAGCCTCCTGATTCCATCTTGAGTACCGAAAGTAATGCCCCCATCACACCCGCGGGCATGTTGTTATAAGGATTGAATATCGCAAACCTGTTGTTCCGGGACCCAACTATTGAACTTTTCAGGCCGTCCAAGCCATTTCACCAACACATATTTTTTCCGGTTCTGGGTTTTTTCAGCTAATATCTTTTCAACTCTGTATACACTGTCTTTACCCACAATCATTTTTTGTAACTCGGCTTCGTAAAACGTTCCTTCTATATCCTCCCCGTCATAGTCTTTTAACCGGTACACGGGGGGGTCTCTAGCCAACTGTTCGGTAACTGTAAAATATTCGTCAGAAAATGTTTGTTCATAACCTTTGGCAAAAGTACTCCTTAGCTTTGAAACGCGAACCACATCACCGATGTTGAACTTATAAGTAGTTTTTCCCTTCTTAATAAACGGTCCGTATAATTCTATATAGACCTTAAAAGAATTACTTTGATCAACATCTATAGGCTTCATTTTAATACTGGTGTGATACCCTTGGTTGTAAGCATCGATAAAATCCTGAACTTTATCAAAATACTTGAACGTGTTGACCGCTGTAAAATATCTCCAGATTTTGGTCTTTATGGTGCGGTTAAACCTCTCCACTACCGATGCCTTAAGCTCATTACCGGTGGTGAAATGATATATTTTGTGTCTCTTCAGTAGATTCTGAAATTCTCTGTTGAGAAACTCTTTTCCTTTATCAGTCTGCAGTTTTTTAGGACATCGACCCTGGGACAATATATCCTCAAAGGCCCTTGTCACCGCCCGACCTGTTTTATTATGTAGAATGCGAGCCCAGGCATATTTTGATAACACATCGATACACATCAACATCAATTTGTGACCATTATTATGTTTTGATAAATTTGACATATCGACTAGATCCATTTGCCATTGTGAGTCTATGTCAGTTGCATATACGCGGTTTCTTTTAAAGTTAATCCTGAGAGGTTTATGTAAGGTATAGGCGTCTTGTTCCCGTAACCATTCTGAAACAACCACATCATTAACCTTCACTCCGGCCTCAGCGAATCCTCTTTGAAAACCCTTCTTACCCGCCAAACCCCCAATCTTGGCTGGGTTGTAGTATAGTTCCTGCATTTGGGGAGCTTGCCGAGTCATTCTGTCAAATAACCACACAGACCCACACTATGCGCAAAGTTTTTATACAAGGTTTTTTATTCAACTTCAGGAGAGCAGATACCCCTTTTTACACATTTGAGAAAAGTATAACATACACAACAATTTTTTCTACGGTCCAGACAAAAAGAAATCAGATGATTGGTTACTTGATCTATATCAACAAATATACCTGTTTCTTTATCTTGTAGGCACACACCTCAGTTACATATGTAAATAAAACAACAATATGACCTATTTTAAAAGTAAACAGAGGTGTATTAAACATGCTCAGTAAAAGGTCATTCAGATGTTGATGAAATGGCCTAATATCATTCTTGGCCCCCTTGAGCGCTTCATCCCAGTGTTCGTACCCTCCGGTCTTTGTTACAGCAGCCATTAACTTTTCCAGGTTTGAAAGTTGATCCTCATCGATGGTTAAATCTGTAGAGAAAAGGCTCGCTATGGCTACTTTTCTGTCAAGCACATGGTGTAATAGCGCTCTCAGGTTAGCTGCATGGTTAGCTGTTGATGACAGAACCAGTTGCAGAAGCAGTCCAGAACATTCCCCATGTTCAAAGTCCCTTAGTTCAGGTCAGAGTCTGAATCAGTGGCGTAGATGTCGAATTCTTCGTCGCTGCCCCCAGCTTTAACTTCTTTACGGAAGAAATAAGCTTTTAGCTTGCCAGCGGTTTTTCTACTCGGCTCATCCAGGTCATTGAGCAGCTGCCCAAGTTTCTCTGTTATAAACGGCTCCTTTTTCAGCTCCAGCAAAATCTCATCTATGATTTTCTGGACTTGTCCCGCAGTGACATGTATGTGGGAGTAAGACAGCGCCTTGATTAGTGCCGGTTTCAGCCACGGTTTGTTCAGTCTTCTGTAAAACACGTTGAAATAGAACAGGAAATAGTAACGGTCTGGTTCAAACAAACAACTGTGTCTCAACTGACTGGGGTGATTCACTTCACACCCCCGACAGACTTCTTTCAGAGCTCGGTCGATGAGAGCACTCAGAATATACACCAGGGTGCTTTTAACTACTCTGCTTACTTGGTCACATACCCCGGGCATAAATCCTGCGTATTCATCACGCCCCCGGGACAGTCCGATGCTCATTGGGTCGCCTGGTGGTTTGTGGGGTGTTTCTACATCCATTGGACTGACCCCCTCCTGAGACGCACAGACGGTAGACAGTTCGGCAAAATCGAGGCCCTCCATGAGCTCCAGAGGCTGGGGATCCCCGAGACTCATTTGGACATCTATCGCACCGCATGTTGTTTCGTCCTGAGGGACCGGGGTCTGAGGTCTTGGAGGGTAACCGCAGTCAGAGGGTTCCGGAGTATATACAAAATCTGGGGAATAGAACCAGGGGTGATCCCGGGTTTGATGAGGCCTGTAGAGCCTGTCGACGTCCGCAGCTTTCGGGTAAGACATTCTCTTTAATTTTAAACCATGAATGAATTGTTGCGCCTTTTATCCTATCTCTTCACTACGTCACGACACACCGCCCTCTTAGAAGAGAGTAGCCCCTGAGCCGTCAGACGGCGTCAAACATAATTTCAGTAACCTGTTTTTCTGGATCCTCCACACCCCCTTCAATAGGGTTTGTAATCAGGGTACTGCTAAACAAAACCTTACGATCTGTAGTTAGAGATAGACTCTTCACCACTCTACCATAGTTCTGCAAGCTTTCCCATTCACCACCTTTCAAAACCCTGAGTCGGAGACTCCATTTTGCATTCTCTTGGACCCTCTTGCAAGCCTTCTAGAGTCTTATCCACAAGCCCCAGATCTCTCCAGGCCATCACCTTCAACCAGTCCTCATAAGAGTATTCAATTACCGTCTCAAAAGATTCCAACGTACCCTCCTTCTCTCCCAAAGCAAAAAGCTCCACTCCAACATAGCTGGGATCCCTTTTAAAGCGGTAACCCCGTCGAGCCCCCCAGAACAACACCCAGGAGCGTTCAATCTTTAAATTGGTGAGTACAGGAACCCTTGCCCGGGATTGTTTCTTGCGGGGTTTCATGTTGATGTCGCTGGACATGTTGAAGAAGCGGGATGTTTCTGATGCTGAGAATTAAAGAGGTATTGCCTAAAAGCAGCGCGGGTTCTTAAATAGAGAGGAGAGTTTCGGGGCATTACCTTCAGAGGGGTGGGGGTATTTATGGGTGGCCTTGTTGTTCAGGGTTTTATGGGTGTACACTTTCTGACGGATATGACGTAGGAATAATTAAGGAAATAACTCTACCTAAAATCACGCCCCCCAATTACGACGTAGGAATATTAATAAGCTTAGGGCATACATCATAACAAAATAGGCCGCGCCCAAAAAACCCTACTATCTACTCTTATGTAGTTGAAGGCGCAGTATAGCTCTGATAGTCTGGTGGTGACGGAAGACCACCAGCCGTTTGAACAAGCCATTCAGCATCACCTTGTTGGGCTAAGTGCAGGCACTGTCAGAGCGCAGGGCGACCTGCCTTTGAAAGAGTTTCCTAAGTGTCCCGAAATCGGTGCACTCAGAGCGTCCGTCCGTCGACAGGTTGAAATTGTAAACGCGGGTGTAGCCACTTTTAATTAAAATCTGATGATGATGATGATGATGATGCTGTTCTTGCTGTTGTTCTTGTTGTTCTTGTTGTCGTCGTGGTCGCTGTCATTATTATTGTTAAAGTAAAGCAGTAGATAGATTTGTTGCTACCGTAAGGTGTAGAAGGCACAATAGCTCTGTGATTGTCTGATGGTGGCACAAGACAAGCAGCAGCTGTTTGAACAAGCCATTGAGCATCACCTTGTTGGGGTAATTGTAAGTCTTGTCACAGCTCAGGGCGTTCTTCCTTTGAAAGAGTTTCCAAAGTGTCCTGATGTGCCCTTGAGCAATGCAAAATAGGTCAGTGAAAATAGAAACCTTTATCTCACAGGCTGGCCCACGGGAAACGCCTGTGTGCGTTTTACCAGCCGGCTTCGATAGGAGTTATTCGAAACACCAGGACGGGTCGTTTTCCGTAGTGTAGTGGCTATCACGTTCGCCTCACACGCGAAAGGTCCCCGGTTCGAAACCGGGCGGAAACAACCCGTGGTGCACGCGTGCCAGTGCCGTGTTACCCGTCCCCCATCTCTCTGCCCCAAGGGTGGCTGTAGTTTTCTCTTCCTCGGAGTGGCAAGAAATCCTGACCTTGAGAACAAACGATGTAAGAAGGGTAGCTTTGCGAGGCGCTGCAACTGACACTTTTAAAATCGATACATGTTGTTGCTGTTACAATACGACCGTAGCAGGATCGGCGACATTGCTGTTACTCTTATGTAGTTGAAGGCGCAAAATAGCTCTGATAGTCTGGTGGTGACGGAAGACCACCAGCCGTTTGAACAAGCCATTCAGCATCACCTTGTTGGGCTAAGTGCAGGCACTGTCTGATCGCAGGGCGTCCTGCCTTTGAAAGAGTTTCCGAAGTATCCCGAAATCGGTGCACTCAGAGCGTCCGTCCGTCGACAGGATGAAATTGTAAACGCTGGTGTAGCCACTTTTAATTAAAATCTGATGATGATGATGATGATGATGTTGTTGTTCTTGTTGATGTTGTTGTTCTTGTTGTTGTTCTTGTTGTCGTCGTGGTCGCCGTCATTATTATTGTTAAAGTAAAGCAGTAGTTAGATTTGTTGCTACCGTAAGGTGTAGAAGGCACAATAGCTCTGATAGTCTGGTGGTGAAGGAAGACCACCAGCCGTTTGAACATGCCATTCAGCATCACCTTGTTGGGCTAAGTGCAGGCACTGTCAGAGCGCAGGGCGTCCTGCCTTTGAAAGAGTTTCCAAAGTGTCCTGATGTGCCCTTGAGCAATGCAAAATAGGTCAGTGAAAATAGAAACCTTTATCTCACAGGCTGGCCCACGGGAAACGCTTGTGCGCGTTTTACCAGCCTGCTTCGATGGGAGCCATTCGAAACGCCAGGACGGGTCGGTTTTACCAGCAGTCTCCAACGGTAACCGTTCTAAGCAAGAGGTGACGGTGTCAGTTTCCGAAGTGTAGCGGTTATCACGTTCTCCTAACGCACGAAAGGTCCCCGGTTTGAAACCGGGCGGAAAGAGCCTGCTGTGGGCCGGCCCTTTTCGTCCTGCTTGCCCTCGTGGTTCCCCGGAGGCGGTAGGTGGATTTCTTCATTGGAGTTTCCGAAATTGGTGGACTCAGAGCGTCCGTCCGTCGACAGGTTGAAATTGTAAATGCTGGTGTAGCCACTTTTAATTAAAATCTGATGATGATGTTATTGTTCTTGTTGTTGTTGTTGTTGTTCTTGTTTTTCTTTTTGTCGTCGAGGTCGCCGTCATTATTATTGTTAAAGTAAAGCTACCGTAAGGTGTAGAAGGCACAATAGCTCTGTGATTGTCTGATGGTGGCACAAGATGAGCAGCAGCTGTTTGAACAAGCCCGTGAGCATCACCTTGTTGGGGTAAGTCTAAGTCTTGTCATAGCTCAGGGCGTTCTTCCTTTGAAAGAGTTTCCAAAGTGTCCTGATGTGTCCTTGAGCAATGCAAAATAGGTCAGTGAAAATAGAAACCTTTATCTCACAGGCTGGCCCACGGGAAACGCCTGTGCGCGTTTTACCAGCCGGCTTCGATGGGAGCCATTCGAAACACCAGGACAGGTCGGTTTCCGTAGTGTAGTGGCTATCACGTTCGCCTCACACGCGACAGGTCCCTGGTTCGAAACCGGGCGGAAACAACCCGCGGTGCACGCGTGCTAGTGCTTTGTTATCTGTCCCTGTAACGCGGCCGGCCATCGTTTTCTCTTCCTCGGAGTGTCAAGAAATCCTGACCTTGAGAACAAACGATCACAGAAGGGTAGCTTTGCGAGGCGCTGGAACTGACAGTTTTAAAATCGATACATGTTGTTGCTGTTACAATACGACCGTAGCAGGATCGGCGACATTGCTGTTACTCTTATGAGTAGATAGTAGGGTTTTATGGGCGCGGCCTATTTTGTTATGACGTATGCCCTAAGCTTATTAATATTCCTACGTCATAATTGGGGGGCGTGATTTTAGGTAGAGTTATTTCCTTAATTATTCCTACGTCATATCCGTCAGAAAGTGTACACCCATAAAACCCTGAACAACAAGGCCGCCCATAACCTGTTGTTCTTGTTGTTCTTGTTGGTCAACTGTAGAGTGTGAATGGGTCGGCTCTTCCTGTAGTGTTTGGGGGTCTTTTTAAAATATACATGTAATGGTTTAGTAAATCTAAACCGTTATAAGATCAACAAGTTCTGTTGTCTGTAATGGTCCCAGGTCTTAACAATGCCAGTTTTGAATAGTGCGTTTATCATATTCACACTGTCTCTGTGTGTCTCTCTCTCTCTCTCGCCCAATCATTTTATAAGATCAACAAGTTCTGTTGTCTGTTATGATCCCAGGTCCTAACAATGCCTGTTTTGCATAGGGTACTTATGTTATCCACACTGTATCTGGCTCTGTCTCTCCCCTCAAATTTAATAAAAAATAAAATTAAAAAAGAGGGTGTGTGTGTGGGTGTTTGTGTGTATAGGTTAATTGTTTTAAAAAAAAAAAAAAAAAAGCTGTGGTTATATTTTATCTCTCACATAATGTGTTCAGTGGTTTTACTTAAATACATTCTAGGGTCTTAAAGCTCATAAGAGTTAGACTTAAGATAAGGATATGCTTTTAAGGTATTTTAGCAGTCTCAATCCCTGATGATAAGGAATCGTTTAAAAAATAAAAACAACTGATCACTCAATGCTAAATAGATCACAACACTCAAGGCTAAATCACTCACACCATGGGTGGCGGGGGTGGGCTCAGACAACAGTACGTATGGCATGTGGTATCAAAACATTCAGAATACTTTTAACCTATATAATTTATAAGCTTTGTAAAATAAACCCAAATATCTCTTTTGCGGGGATAAACGCTGTTCTGAGTAGTTTGTGACTTGTATAATACAAAACAAAGCATCGCTATTAAAAAAAAAAAAAAATCACTGTAAAAGCGCTAGTTATTTTAGATCTTTATAGTTATTTTCTTCGCTCAGGTTGTTTTTTAGCGCTTATAAAGGCCTGAAATATTCTTAGTGGTTTGTTGACTATAGGTCATGATGCTTAAAAATATTTTTTTGAGAGACCTAAAGGTTCTAATAAAAGTTTAGAGTAGAGAGGAAGAGATCGTCTCCATCTTGGTTTCTATTTGAAATTTGATGCAGTGTCATTTTATTGGTTGGTTTTGATATGTTAATTGGTAACAGGGCGGCACAAAGGCCAGACCAGAACAATGCCTTACAAGCAGATCCGGCATGTGGCCATCAGTATAAGTATGAAGGTCTGGTCTTCAGCTCGACAGACTCATACTGACCTTTCGATTTAAGACTAAAGATCAACAATGTCCGGAAACAACATCAGCGACTTCGATTTAAACGAGTTTTTAGGCAAGTCTTCAGATTATTTTCATTGACTCAGAGCGTGTTGTGTGCATGTATTGTAAATAAGGCTATAACATCTGTTTTAAGTTCTGTAAAATTATTTTTCAGCCAGTCAACAGGAGTTAATTCCCAACGCTGAGGAGATCATCTGGAACAACGACGGTAAGATTTTTGTGTTTAAGCTCATGGGTTCTTATGTATGGGTGTGTGTGGTTTTGAAGCGGCTCATTAGAGTTATGAAAACGTTTTAATATATATTAATGCCGGTCTCTTTAATTACACAGAAACTATCGAAAGGCCTGTGATTAATGTCTCGACCAAGAGAAGTAGTTGTCCCTAGACAGGCTGTCTGCCGACCGGGTAAGAACTAAACCCCTGTTTGTTTGTATAACGTTTCTGTAAGATGTTTGAGTCCAGTTTTGTTAATTTTAAAAAAATTATCCTGTCTAACAGTATTAAGAAACGTGGTTCGAGACAACGAAAGGCCTTCCACATCGAGGGCTTGTTTCGTTTTACCTTCGAGAACCGTAACCTTTCAAGAATCTGAAAGGCCGTCAGCCCCGGTATCTGATAGCTGTGAGTATATGTCTGCAGCCTGTAAGAGGTAAAAGCTTTTTATAAAGCGGTGTGGTTAAAGGTTAAACATGTCTCTTACCTTCACAGCGGTGCAAAAAGCTAAACCAGCCGAAAAACATAAGAAACGATTATTCTGTGGAGGTAAGTAAGATCTTTCAAACTTTAATGTTTTTAAAAGGGCTTTGTTTGCCCGTTGAGGGCTAATATTTAAGCGATGGGTGACCGTTTCCTGTAGGGCGGGGGGTTCTGGGAAAGATCTTTAGAAGTCCGGACAGGTCTATGCTTGTTTCTGGGGAACGTGTTTAGAAATGACCGATTGCCGTACCGTCTGGTTAGGAAGTAAAGCCGTCCGAAAGGGTTTAGTAAGTTGTTTGGCTTATCTCCCGCTATTATACTTCTGTTTTAAAGTGGTTGTAGGAAAAGGCTTGAAGGTGTTCATTGTATTTAATATTTAAACAGATTGTGAAAACGTTTGTGAAACAGGAAGTCCCGGGATCAGGAAGCGTTTACACTTGGAAGGTTCGTTTAAAAATGAAATGTTGTTGTGTGTGTGTGTGTTTTATTAACAATATTACAGTTTTTAAAGAAACATTTAAGAAACAGTTTATTTACAGCGGCTTCTCTGTTTTACATTTATTATCAAGTCCTAATAAATATATTGTCTGTAAATAATAAGGCGTTGTAGTGAATGTCTAAGGCTATTTTCAAAGGTCTAAAAAAGCTAAAGGTTTTGAATGTCCTGGACATGTTGTTTTAAGTTTGATTTCTGTCGCCGTTTAAAGATGTAAATGTAATGTATATTTTTATTCTTCCCAAGACTCTTGGGATAGTCATTCTGTGGATGAGCTATTGAGGACAATTACCCCGTCTAAGTGGGATCAAACATCTTCCCCGGTGAGATCACCGAGAGGATCCCCCACGGTGGTCTTGGAGACCCCCCAACATCTACTCAGGCCACAGCCTTCTGGGGGTAATTCAACACCCCAGATTTAGCCCGCCGCATTGTCGGGCGGAACAAATACAGGCATCCAACAACCTCAGGGGTCGCCGTCAGTCAGGGCTGACACACCACCCAACGACGGCCTGGTTTCAACATCGTCCCCCCAGACCCGTTTCTTGGCTACAGAAACGCGGAACAGTACCCCGCGCTTGGCCAGGGTGTTACCGCAAAGGCCTTCTTGGTCTCCGTCCATGAGTATACGCTCGCTCCCTGCCTCCTTCGACCGAGATTTACCGGAGCGACCATCCTTTGAAGCTGAGCCAGGCCACCAGCCCCCGGAGCTACTTCCTGAAGGTCGGCATGAGTTGCTACATACTTTGTTACAAAATCAAAGACTTGTGTTAGTGGGGCAAAACCTGGTGATAGAGAGCCAAAACACCCTTATTAATACCCTTACTAACGAATTGTACCGTATTTAATGTTTTAATTGACACAAAACGCCTTACTATTGTGGGTTGTTGGAAAAATAAAAAATAAATTAAAAAATGTCCTGACTTGGTAAAAGAACTCACAAACTAAAGGATTATGAACAAGCTAGGGCCCCAAAAAGACCTTCCCGAGAGAACATCCCCGGCCCTGTTGTGAACTCCTCTGATGTCCCAATGAACCTGGAACTATTACAAATGATAAATGATTTAAATAACCCCCAATTACCACTGATAGAATGTGAATTAACAGACTTACCGGTGAACCCCGACCTGTTACAGATGGTCAATGATCTAAATAACCACCTCCCACCGGTAGCGCTTATAGAGGTTCACCCCCTAGTTCACCCCGATTTGTTTGAAATGGTGGAGGCTTTGGAGGAGCTACCCCGACCAAATTCTGCCCCTATTATAAATGATTTGAGACAATTAGAACACAGGATGGCGGCAGAAGCAGCCATCACTATAGAGGAGGGTCTTGACATTAACCGGTTGGATATCTTTGAAGGACTTTTACAGGCTTTAAATGAGCCTCCTCAAAAAGGGGGTTTTGTAGATGTCAGCAGTGGGGGTGTTCGGAATGTGGAGGGTTCTGAGACTGATAAGGCTGTGGAGGACATGCTCTGTGAGAATGTAGGGGGTGAAGGCTTTGTTCAAAATGATGATGTGTCCAAGAGTACCAGTGATCCCGTGATTATAGATAGACCGGCCTATAACAATTTTGAAATGATTCAGCGTTTTAATTTTGCAGAACTTTTAAATTGTGACAATTATGCAGAAATATTTGTCAACATACACGAGGCCTTGCAGAAAATGCTTGAACAGGTTGCTGAAAGGGTCAGACCTCGAGATGTTGTACAGTTAGAACTCAGAGGGGATGATTTGTTTAGCAACCTATCTGTAATGCTGAGTGGAGATAATTTAGATGTCTGGCTAAAATCGAAGCGTTATTGCAAAGTAACGCAGCCATCTTAGCTGATGAAAGTCTGTCTCTGGTAATGAATGTGGTTCGTAACCCTGAGGGTGGGGCGCTTAGAAGACTGTCGAAATGCTTGAAGAACGACATAATTAGGACCAAGCTCAGGCAATTAGTGGTGAGTTCCAGTGGGGACAATAAGCTCTGTTTTGCTTACAGTTTAATAAAACTACTCACCCCCGACATGCCTGAACCCCAAGCTCTGCAAGAGGCTTTAATGCTTCATCAGAGGGCCGGCTTAAACTCTCAACAGATGGTTGCCTTTTCAGACATCACCAAGTTTGAGGAGTTGTTGTCTTTAAAAATTGTTTTGTGGTACCGTTGTGAGGTAAAGGAAGTATTTGTGAAATTTCAGATACATCCTGAAACCCATACACAGACACTGTTTCTCTTCCTAAGTGATAGTCATTACTTTGGAATAAAGAGTTTGACGGCTTTTTTGGGTTGTTCGTATGTTTGTCATTGGTGTTATAAGGCCTTCAATGATAAGCTTAAGCACCGCTGTGACGGTTACTGTAACGTCTGTTTCAATCCGCAATGTCGTAAGGGTTTGGCCCCTACCATCCGATGTAAAGATTGCTTAAGGATTTGTCTCTCAGCGTTCTGTTTTTCCGAGCATAAGGTACAGAGGGCCGCTGCTGAGGGGGTTAAAAAACGGAGTTATTGTGATCAAACTAAATATTGCCCGCAGTGTTGCCTCCAGTACCGTTTTCATGAGGTTAAACCACACAAATGTCTGGAGCCGAGATGCAGGATCTGTAATGCTGATTTAACCCCGGGGTCCGAACACCAGTGCTTTATTCAGCCGGTTAAAAAGGAGCCGCCGCACAACCGGTATGTCTTTTTTGCTTTTGATTCCGGCAAGAAAACGGGGTCCACGTTGCTAATTATATACACTGTATTGACATGTTGGATCGTGAGTGGTCAGCTAGCGGTGAGAGTTGTGTCAGGGATTTCTTTACGCGGTATCGCGGTCCAAAATACCTCAATTACACATTTATTGCCCACAATGCTAAGGGTTATGATTCTTACATTTTGATGAAGTATCTGGTGGAAAATGGGGTGACCCCAAAAATAATAGCTCAGGGTAGCAAGATCATGTGTTTCACCGACGAAGCTTTCAACTAACGTTACATAGACTCGTTAAATTTCCTCCCCATGAAATTGAGCGCTTTGCCTAAGGCTCTGGGTTTTGAGGCTCAGAAGAAAGGTTGGTTCTGCCATTTTTTTAATACTAAGGACACTCAAAATTATCGAGGGTCCTACCCGCCCGCCTCTTATTATGGGGTTGATACTATGATGTCTCATGAGAGGGAGGAATTCTTTAAATGGTACAATACGGTTAAGGGAGGTGTTTTTGATTTCCGAGAAGAGATGGCCGCTTATTGTAAAAATGATGTGGTGATCCTTAAAGAATCCTGTGTGCGTTTCCGCGCCGAGGTTATCAACACATCGGGTCTCGACCCTTTGCAAAGTGTGACCATAGCGTCTCTCTGCATGAAAATGTATCGGTCCAATTTCTTGCAGAAAAACACTATAGCGGTCACCACTTCTGACAACTATCGTGCTAGACAAAAGAACTTTTCGACTGTCTCCATACAGTGGCTGGAATACCTGAGTGCCCGGGATAACATCTTCATCAGACATGCTTTAAATCAAGGGGAAGTCAAAATGGGGCCTTATGACTTAGACGGTTTTAGCGACGTGTCCGGGCGGCGTACCGCTTATGAGTTTGCAGGTTGTATTTACCATGGCTGTCCTCAGTGCTTCGACCCAAACACCTTTAACCCCGTAACACAAAAACTCTGCGGTGATATGTACTATGATTTCCAGGAACGAATTGAAACTTTAAAAAACACCTATGGTTTGAACGTGCTGGTGATTTGGAAACACGAGTGGACGACCCTGAAGCAACAGGAAGCGGGGGTACAACGGTTTATGGAAACCTTGGACTTTCCTGAACGTCTAGAGCCCCGGGATGCGTTATTTGGGGGTCGTACCAACGCCCTCTGTTTACATTATGAGGTAAAGGAGGGTGAGAGAGTAGATTACTATGATTTCACCAGTCTGTACCCTTATGTCAACAAGACCAAAATGTACCCGGTGGGGTGTCCAACCATTGTTTATCGTGACTTTCTCGAAATCGGACATTACTTTGGTTTGATCAAAGTCACCATGTACCCTCCTCGCGAGCTGTTCTTACCCGTGTTGCCTTACAGGTGTTCGGGAAAATTGATGTTCCCTCTGTGTAGAACGTGTGTGGAAACTGAAAATCAAACTACCTCTTGTCTGCACAGTGATGAAGAGAGAGCGCTGACGGGTGTCTGGTGTAGCATTGAGCTTGACAAGGCGGTGGAGAAAGGTTACAGTTGGTAAGGTGAATGAGGTTTGGCATTTTTCTGAAAAATCTGATACTCTTTTTGCTGATTACATTATGACCCATCTGATAGGGAAACAGGAGGCATCGGGCTATCCCTCATGGTGTGTTGACTCCGCGGCCAAAGAGCGATACGTTCAGCAATATTTTGAAAAGGAAGGGATCCGTCTAGAGCCGGGGAACATAACTGTAAACCCCGCCAAGAGACAAATGTCCAAACTGATTTTAAACAGTCTGTGGGGTAAGTTTGGGGAAAGAAATTACCGTCTAAACACAACCTTGATTAAAACCCCTGAACTGTTCATAGAATTTATGTTTTCCAAACAACATGCAGTATCACACTTTCAATTCTTAAATGACCACGTGGCACAGGTCCAGTGGAGGGCCCCTAAAGATTTCCCCACCAAACAGGGGAACGTTAATGTTTTCATAGCGGTTTTTACCACGGCTTACGCCCGGCTTGAACTGAACAACTTAATGGATCAGTTGCAGTAACGCACGCTCTATCATGATACTGACTCTGTAATCTTTGTCACCAGGCCAGGGGATTGGGTCCCTCCCCTCGGGGACTACCTTGGGGAGTTAACGAGCGAACTAGATCCTCAGGACCACATAGTGGAGTTTGTTTCAGGGGGTCCTAAGACTTACGCATACAGAACGGCTGCGGGTAAGACCTGTATGAAAGTTAAGGGTTTCACTCTGAACCATTGTAACAACAAGCTCATTAACATCAAGTCTCTGACGACCCTGGTAGAAAGTTATGTAACGAGAAAGACGCGCCTCCTCGTGAGATTATTACAGCCGGAAATCAGATCTATCGCAATAAAAAGGGGTACACGTTGGAAAATAGATCACTAAACAAACGGTTCAGAGTGGTGTACAATAAAAGAGTGTTGAAGACTGATTATACCACTCTGCCTTATGGATATTAGCGGTGGTTTTGATAACAGACTTCAACACCCTTTCTCCTGTATTATAGCCGGTCCCTCCAATTCGGGGCAGAGCTATCTTATAAAGAACATCATAGAAGATGTGGACGCAACCGTGTCCCAAGCTCTTGACAACATAGTGTGGTGTTACTCTTGCTGGCAACCTGTCTACGATGATTTGGCTTCGAAAAAAAATAATCTGAAATTTGTGCAAGGTCTCCCCGCCTCGTTGTGTGGTGATGACTTGTTCCCGCCCGGTCAAACTAACCTAGTGATCCTTGATGACCTGATGGAGCAGGCCGGTGACAACAGTGAAGTGGAAAAAGCTTTCACAAAGTACACTCATCATAGGAATTAAAGTATTATTTATTTAGTTCAAAATCTATTTTTTCAAGGTAAAAAAAGCCGCACTATTAATTTATATGCCAATTATATAATTCTTTTTAAAAACCCCAGAGATAAACTACAGGTCACCGTCTTGGCTCGTCAAATGTACCCTAACCAGACCAAGTTCTCTTTGGAGGCATTTGAGGATGCCACCAAAAAACCCTACGGGTACTTGATTGCGGACTTAAAAGCACAAACCCCAGAAGACTTTCGCCTCAGAACAGGTTTGTGCCCGCCCGATTGGCCGGCAGTGTATGTGCTAAAGAAAAGGAAATAAATAAGAATGTCTGTTCGGATTGAAAGAAATCTGCCGCTTTTGCAAATGTTATTTGAGAGGAGCCCGCGCCATAGGAAAGCTGTGCTGGCAGGGGCCCCCTCGGATTTGATCGAGACCCTGTGTGAAATAGCTTTTAACATCTTACGCGGTAATATACCCCTAACCCCTTCTCAACATTCTAAACTCAAAAAACAAAAAGCGGTTATCAAGATCATCGCTAATAAGAAGTATTCTATTAAAAGAAAAAGAAAGAAGATTAATCAAACCGGGGGTTTTATAGGACCGCTGTTGAGCATAGCCGTGCCTTTCCTAACCAGTCTTCTAGCTTCCAGAGTGGGTTAATAATGGAATATGCTCAGAAAATGTTTTTGATCCCTCAGGAGCAGCTTGAGAAACTGAGAAAAAATGTTGTCGGGCCAGAGCCCATTAGACAAACGGCCGAAAACAACCTGGACTCTGAAATGAAAGCTATACAGGCCAGGGCCGATTTAAATCAGTATTCCAAAGCCCAGTTGTATACCAACACGTTACAGCGCTACCTCCGTCTGGTTAGACAGGGTGAAAAAGATCAAAACATTTTAACTTTAACCATGGCCTCTCAAGAAAATGGTTCTGGGGCTGATGCGGGGGGTACGGTTGATAAAGATGTTGCGGTGACCGAACCTGTTGAGAGTTCAGAGGGAGATGTTGTAACGGATGTTTTGAGAAACATGCCGGCCAGAAGCAAAAGACATGCAGAATATATCCTGCACAAAATGGTTCAGAAACCGCGGGTAACGGCAAAGGTTCACACATGTTTGATTTGTTGAAGAGTGTCACTAGCACTAATAAGGTACCCGATAGTCGCCGACCTGTAGGCTGGAATGCTTTCCTACAGGCGATGGCCTGTCTGAACATGCCCCAATCAACAGTTCCTAACCAGGAAACGCGACAAAAAATCCGTCTGTGTAAAGAGGTGGAGCCTGATCTGACTCCGATATCTCATTACTCTGACCGTGCTGAGCGACCATCCTCAGGATCTATCCATCGTTGGGAAGCTTATTAATCTCATGTTTTTATTTGTCTCCCCTGTAAATAATGACCCGACAAACATTTTTTTATTTTTATTTTTTATTTTTCAAATGTTGTACATTTATTTATACCATAACCCCTGCTTTGTATAAGAATTGTGTTGAATAAAAACAAAACTAATGATTCAAAGGCTGTTTTCATTATTTTTTCACCTTAACACGCATGACATCTTTTAAAATCCTCACAAGAACACCCCATCTGTATACACGGCTGGCTAGGGTCGTAAGTCATTGTGTTATAAGGGGGGATCCACAGTGTCCTGACAAACTCTGCCACTTTTTTATCATTTTGGCCTAAATCCTCACTGTACAAGGCCATAATATCGGGGTATGACCTTCCTTTAGATCTATGATATAAGAAAAACACACAGTGTTGACCACAAGTGAAGGTCTGAAGACTTTGTACTTGACGACCGCTGTAAATGGTTTCTTGACAGTTGTTGAGCAGAAAGTTATTGATCTTCCGAGGGAAAGGTCTGAAATCCGGGGGGTTTGCATAGGAATCAAAAAATTCACCACGGTGGTCCTCCCTTAGATAAATAGCCAGCCAATGTTCTCCGGGCATATTTTTAGGGTGTGTGTTGATTATGTACATTGCAGGTAAATTCTTGACCTTAAATTTAGTCAGCTGATCGCAGGTGTAGACTCCTTGAAACAGTTTCCGTGAGCTGGCCAGGGCATTCATGATGTGGTTGAGCTCTCTGGTGTTCATTTTAATAATAATCATACATAACGTTTCTCCTCTGATTCACCTCAATAATGTTGTCAAACACTGCATACACGACCATATTAACAGTGCGTGGTAGAGGCTGCTTGAAACGCATCTCCAAACGCATATTGCCCGTCTTCATCAGTGAAAAATGTTGCCCACACTCTTCGTCAGGGGTCAGGTTGAAACCGTACAGGGTGTAACCGCTGCAGTATTCCCGGCGATCGATCAGCAGAGTTTGATCCTTGAGATGGCGACCCGTAGCCAGTACTAGACTGTCATATTCACGAACCGCATTGCCGATTTCAAAGTCAGGTTGAAAAGGTCTGGATGGAACCTGCACACCATCGACGTACAACGCTATAAATTCCGCGTTATAATGTTTAAAGTTAAAGGGGTTCTTGTTGTAAACCCCGGTAAATGCATCATTATCTTCGAGACCTATAATAACCTGTTTTGGGAGCTGTCCTAGAAACAGATTTTCCTGGTTCATCACCCGTGTCCCTGCGGGGATACTGTGGACTTTCATATAGACTCTTTCAATCGGGTACTTGGCGTTTGCCGTCATTAACGCCTGCGCGTGTCCTAGTTTAACCGCCGGGGAGACGGACACTTTTTTCACAAACAGCGAGGCCGATAATATGGTCAGTTTATATTTTTCAGTATCAGGGGTCATCAGACAAAAAGCACTTTTACTACGGATCATTTTAATTTTAATGTCTACCCCGTTGAGCATGAGTTTTTCTTGGAAAAATATGTCTGCATGGATATGCCCCATTAGCTCAAAGGTCCTCCCTTCTGTTGAAAAGGCCATTCTTTTTTGCAAACCCTTATTGAGTCCCTCTGGATCCTTGTCGTCCATAGCTTCCGGGATGTCTTTGAAGAAAAGGCCGGGGCTGAACTGTTTGCTTAGGGTCTCCTCACTATAATTAAGTATACACTCCATCATGGCTCTATAGGGGTAAGTATTGCTGCTTTGACTAATGAGCCGATCTCCCAGGGTCACATCCACCTGTGAAAACATGGTGGCCACCGGGTAATTGATGACCCCAGCGTTGGTCGTCTTCTCGATTGCATCGCCATCCTCATCAGTCACTTTACAGTTCATTAAAATAAATGTGTTATTCAAATCAATATAATCCTCGCCATAGCCAGCTATAAAAAACTCCAGAGGGGCCGTGTCTGAAATTGCAGAAAGAGGGGGAATCTCTACATATATGCTCTTATCTATACTCGTTTGAGTCTATGGAACTGTAAACAGATCCAGTTCTGATTTGACGCATTCTTCCGATAGACTGTGGACAAAAGACATGTGTAAAAGATGTATCCTGAGGCTCTATTTTTCTTTCTTTGAGACTTTCTTTTTGCAGGTTTTTTCTTGTGCTGCTTCCTTCTCCGAGTGTTTCCACGATATGTTGGAGAATGAGAGATTCTTCGTTTTTTGTTAGCCACGGATCTTTGTCGCGCCCTGGTGGACACATGCTGTTTCTTCTTTTACCCCCCCTCCTCGCCATTACCATGAGACCCGAACCCTCCTGATGCTCATGGCTAGCTGCCCGGTTCATAACATTGGTGAACACGTCACTAACAATATTTTTAGCCGCTGATTTCAAGTGGGGTCTGGCTATAGCAAAGCCTCTCTTAAGCAGGGGTATGGCCATTCTAAAGAGACAACGAAAGAGTCCTCCTCGACCGGCGCCATACATTGTGGGGGCTCCTACAATACCGGGCAAGCCGTTCCATCTTGCATCTTGTAATAATCCACATAGGCGCTAGGATCTACATAACCCCTCGAGGTAGCCATTTTAATAATGTACACACTGTTTCAGGGGTCGAAAATGTAGTTTGACATTAACTTTACCGAAGCGGAAGGGTACGTTGATATTCTGATCCGATTTTACTTCGATCGTGATGTTGTCAAAGTGGGTCTTTGAGACTGGTACGTAGTGTGGTTTGTCATAAGTAATTGTGACCATGTCATTGCTTTTACCTTTAATAAGTACATTTCTCAAAAGGGGGACATAACTATCCCCAACCCTCTGGTGGGTTATGATATCCGTATACACATAAAGAGTGTAAAAGCCGCCCCACCACTTCTGAGAACCTGCTCTCTGTGTCAGAATAGAACCCAAATATACGCCCCAGTTGGCCGCTGGTTTGAATGCTAATACCTGGTTTTGACACCTTGTACACTCTGTTTTTAATAGGGTTGTAATATAGCTTGATGTTGGGGGTGCCTTTTGTGAACTGTTTATGCATCTCATCTAATATTTTATCCACATTGTCATAATAACCTCCTTGTATCGTGAATGTCCATTGACTCTTTTTAACATCATCAAAAATGGCGAAGGTGGCATTCGTATCTTGTAAAACAGCCCAAGTGTAAGGATACTGTATTTCCGCCAACCCCACTTCCCACGACCCCCTTAGATCTATAGATTTTCCAAATTGTACCGTGTAACTGGATATTTCATTTTTAGGATATATATCGAGAGAGGCATTACTGGGTAGAGTCACGTAGAAGCCTCCTGATTCCATCTTGAGAATCGAAAGTAATGCCCCCAACACACCCGCGGGCATGTTGTTATAAGGATTGAATATCGCAAACCTGTTGTTCCGGGACCCAACTATTGAACTTTTCAGGCCATCCAAGCCATTTCATCAACACATATTTTTTCCGGTTCTGGGTTTTTTCAGCTAATATCTTTTCAACTCTGTATACACTGTCTTTACCCACAATAATTTTTTGTAACTCGGCTTCGTAAAACGTTCCTTCTATATCCTCCCTGTCATAGTCTTTTAACCGGTACACGGGGGGGTCTCTAGCCAACTGTTCGGTAACTGTAAAATATTCGTCAGAAAATGTTTGTTCATAACCTTTGGCAAAAGTACTCCTTAGCTTTGAAACGCGAACCACATCACCGATGTTGAACTAATAAGTAGTTTTTCCCTTCTTAATAAATGGTCCGTATAATTTTTTATAGACCTTAAAAGAATTACTTTGATCAACATCTAAAGGCTTCATTTTAATACTGGTGTGATACCCTTGGTTGTAAGCATCGATAAAATCCTGAACTTTATCAAAATACTTGAACGTGTTGACCGCTGTAAAATATCTCCACATTTTGGTCTTTATGGTGCGGTTAAACCTCTCCACTACCGATGCCCTAAGCTCATTACCGGTGGTGAAATGATGTATTTTGTGTCTCTTCAGTAGATTCTGAAATTCTCTGTTGAGAAACTCTTTTCCTTTATCAGTCTGCAGTTTTTTAGGACATCGACCCTGGGACAATATATCCTCAAAGGCCCTTGTCACCACCCGACCTGTTTTATTATGTAGAATGCGAGCCCAGGCATATTTTGATAACACATCGATACACATCAACATCAATTTGTGACCATTGTTATGTTTTGATAAATTTGACATATCGACTAGATCCATTTGCCATTGTGAATCTATGTCAGTTGCATATACGCGGTTTCTTTTAAAGTTAATCCTGAGAGGTTTATGTAAGGTATAGGCGTCTTGTTCCCGTAACCATTCTGAAACAACCACATCATTAACCTTCACTCCGGCCTCAGCGAGTCCTCTTTGAAAACCCTTCTTACCCGCCAAACCCCCAATCTTGGCTGGGTTGTAGTATAGTTCCTGCATTTGGGGAGCTTGCCGAGTCATTCTGTCAAATAACCACACAGACCCACACTATGCGCAAAGTTTTTATACAAGGTTTTTTATTCAACTTCAGGAGAGCAGATACCCCTTTTTAGACATTTGAGAAAAGTATAACATACACAACAATTTTTTCTACGGTCCAGACAAAAAGAAATCAGATGATTGGTTACTTGATCTATATCAACAAATATACCTGTTTCTTTATCTTGTAGGCACACACCTCAGTTACATATGTAAATAAAACAACAATATGACCTATTTTAAAAGTAAACAGAGGTGTATTAAACATGCTCAGTAAAAGGTCATACAGATGTTGATGAAATGGCCTAATATCATTCTTGGCCCCCTTGAGCGCTTCATCCCAGTGTTCGTACCCCCCGGTCTTTGTTACAGCAGCCATTAACTTTTCCAGGTTTGAAAGTTGATCCTCATCGATGGTTAAATCTGTAGAGAAAAGGCTCGCGTTGGCTACTTTTCTGTCAAGCACATGGTGTAATAGCGCTCTCAGGTTAGCTGCAGAGTGTTGATGACAGAACCAGTTGCAGAAGCAGTCCAGAACATTCCCCATGTTCAAAGTCCCTTAGTTCAGGTCAGAGTCTGAATCAGTGGCGTAGATGTCGAATTCTTCGTCGCTGCCCCCAGCTTTAACTTCTTTACGGAAGAAATAAGCTTTTAGCTTGCCAGCGGTTTTTCTACTCGGCTCATCCAGGTCATTGAGCAGCTGCCCAAGTTTCTCTATTATAAACGGCTCCTTTTTCAGCTCCAGCAAAATCTCATCTATGATTTTCTGGACTTGTCCCACAGTGACATGTATGTGGGAGTAAGAGAGCGCCTTGATTAGTGCCGGTTTCAGCCACGGTTTGTTCAGTCTTCTGTAAAACACGTTGAAATAGAACAGGAAATAGTAACGGTCTGGTTCAAACAAACAACTGTGTCTCAACTGACTGGGGTGATTCACTTCACACCCCCGACAGACTTCTTTCAGAGCTCGGTCGATGAGAGCACTCAGAATATACACCAGGGTGCTTTTAACCACTCTGCTTACTTGGTCACATACCCCGGGCAAAAATCCTGCGTCTTCATCACGCCCCCGGGACAGTCCGATGCTCATTGGGTCGCCTGGTGGTTTGTGGGGTGTTTCTCCATCCATTGGACTGACCCCCTCCTGAGACACACAGACGGTAGACAGTTTGGCAAAATCGAGGCCCTCCATGAGCTCCAGAGGCTGGGGATCCCCGAGACTCATTTGGACATCCATCGCACCGCATGTTGTTTCGTCCTGAGGGACCGGGGTCTGAGGTCTTGGAGAGTAACCACAGTCAAAGGGTTCCAGAGTGTATACAAAATCTGGGGAATAGAACCAGGGGTGATCCCGGGTTTGAAGAGGCCTGTAGAGCCTGTCGACGTCCGCAGCTTTCGGGTAAGACATTCTCTTTAATTTTAAACCATGAATGAATTGTTGCACCTTTTATCCTATCTCTTCACTACGTCACGACACACCGCCCTCTTAGAAGAGAGTAGCCCCTGAGCCGTCAGACCCCCCTCCAAAACCCCACACGTCGTCTGTCGTAGTTCTGCAAGCTTTCCCATTCACACCTTTCAAAACCCTGAGTCGGAGACTCCATTTCGCATTCTCTTGGACCCTCTTGCAAGCCTTCTAGAGTCTTATCCACAAGCCCCAGATCTCTCCAGGCCATCACCTTCAACCAGTCCTCATAAGAGTATTCAATTACCGTCTCAAAAGGTTCCAACGTACCCTCCTTCTCTCCCAAAGCAAGAAGCTCCACTCCAACATAGCTGGGATCCCTTTTAAAGCGGTAACCCCGTCGAGCCCCCCAGAACAACACCCAGGAGCGTTCAATCTTCAAATTGGTGAGTACAGGAACCCTTGCCCGGGATTGTTTCTTGCGGGGTTTCATGTTGATGTCGCTGGACATGTTGAAGAAGCGGGATGTTTCAGAAGCTGAGAATTAAAGAGGTATTGCCTAATAGAAGCGCGGGTTCTTAAATAGAGAGGAGAGTTTCGGGGCGTTGCCTTCAGAGGGGTGGGGGTATTTATGGGTGGCCTTGTTGTTCAGGGTTTTATGGGTGCACACTTTCTGACGGATATGACGTAGGAATAATTAAGGAAATAACTCTACCTAAAATCACGCCCCCCAATTATGACGTAGGAATATTAATAAGCTTAGGGCATACGTCATAACAAAATAGGCCGCGCCCAAAAAACCCTACTATCTACTCTTATGTAGTTGAAGGCGCAGTATAGCTCTCATAGTCTGGTGGTGACGGAAGACCACCAGCCGTTTGAACAAGCCATTCAGCATCACCTTGTTGGGTTAAGTGCAGGCACTGTCAGAGCGCAGGGCGTCCTGCCTTTGAAAGAGTTTCCGAAGTGTCCTGATGTGCCCTTTAGCAATGCCAAACAGGTCTGTGAAAATGGCATCCTTTCGCGGCACTTCAGACGCCATCTCACAGTCTAGCCGACCTGAAACGCCTGAGCCCGTTTTACCAGCAGGCTCCAACGGTAACCGTTTGAAGCAAGAGGCGGCGTTGTCAGTTTCCGTAGTGTAGCGGTTATCACATTCGCCTAACGCGCGAAAGGTCCCCGGTTCGAGACCGGGCGGAAACAGCCTGCTTTGGGCCGGCCCTTTTCGTCCTGCTTGCCCTCGTGGTTCCCCGCAGGCGGTGGGTGGCTTTTCTTCATTGGAGTGCCCGAAATCGGTGCTCTCAGAGCGTCCGTCCGTCGACAGGTTGAAATTGTAAACGCTGGTGTAGCCACTTTTAATTAAAATCTGATGATGATGATGATGATGATGTTGTTGTTGTTGTTGTTCTTGTTGTTCTTGTTGTCGTCGTAGTCGCCGTCATTATTATTGTTAAAGTAAAGCAGTAGTTAGATTTGTTGCTACCGTAAGGTGTAGAAGGCACAATAGCTCTGATAGTCTGGTGGTGAAGGAAGACCACCAGACGTTTGAACAAGCCATTCAGCATCACCTTGTTGGGCTAAGTGCAGGCACTGTCAGAGCGCAGGGCGTCCTGCCTTTGAAAGAGTATCCTAAGTGTCCCGAAATCGGTGCACTCAGAGCGTCCGTCCGTCGACAGGTTGAAATTGTAAACGCTGGTGTAGCCACTTTTAATTAAAATATGATGATGATGATGATGATGTTGTTGTTCTTGTTCTTGTTGTTGTTGTTGTTCTTGTTTTTCTTGTTGTCGTCGTGGTCGCCGTCATTATTATTGTTAAAGTAAAGCAGTAGTTAGATTTGTTGCTACCGTAAGGTGTAGAAGGCACAATAGCTTTGTGATTGTCTGATGGTGGCACAAGACGAGCAGCAGCTGTTTGAACAAGCCATTGAGCATCACCTTGTTAGGGTAAGTGTAAGTCTTGTCATAGCTCAGGGCGTTCTTCCTTTGAAAGAGTTTCCAAAGTGTCCTGATGTGCCCTTTAGCAATGCAAAATAGGTCAGTGAAAATAGAAACCTTTATCTCACAGGCTGGCCCACGGGAAACCCCTGTGCGCGTTTTACCAGCCGGCTTCGATGGGAGCCATTTGAAACACCAGGACGGGTCGGTTTCCGTAGTGTAGTGGCTATCACGTTCGCCTCACACGCGAAAGGTCCCTGGTTCGAAACCGGGCGGAAACAACCCGCGGTGCACGCGTGCCAGTGCCGTGTTACCCGTCGCCATCTCTCTGCCCCAAGGCCGGCCGTCGCTTTCTCTTCCTCGGAGTGGCAAGAAATCCTGACCTTGAGAACAAACAATCGCAGAAGGGTAGCTTTGCGAGGCACTGGAACTGACACTTTTAAAATCGATACATGTTGTTGCTGTTACAATACGACCGTAGCAGGATCGGCGACATTGCTGTTACTCTTATGTAGTTGAAGGCGCAGTATAGCTCTGATAGTCTGGTGGTGACGGAAGACCACCAGCCGTTTGAACAAGCCATTCAGCATCACCTTGTAGGGCTAAACGCAGGCACTGTCAGAGCGCAGGTCGTCCTGCCTTTGAAAGAGTTTCCGAAGTGTCCCGAAATCGATGCACTCAGAGCGTCCGTCCGTCGACAGGTTGAAATTGTAAACGCTGGTGTAGCCACTTTTAATTAAAATCTGATGATGATGATGATGATGATGTTGTTGTTGTTGTTCTTGTTGTTGTTGTTCTTGTTGTCATCGTGGTCGCCGTCATTATTATTGTTAAAGTAAAGCAGTAGTTAGATTTGTTGCTACCGTAAGGTGTAGAAGACAACAGTTGGTATGGCGTGTGATATCAAAACATTCAGAATACTTTTAACCTATATAATTTATAAGCTTTGTAAAATAAACCCAAATATCTCTTTTGCGGGGATAAACGCTGTTCTGAGTAGTTTGTGACTTGTTTAATACCAAACAAAGCATCGGTATAAAAATAAAAAAAAATCACTGTAAAAGCGCTAGTTATTTTAGATCTTTATAGTTATTTTCTAGGCTCAGGTTGTTTTTTAGTGCTTATAAAGGCCTGAAATATTCTTAGTGGTTGTTGACTATAGGTCTTGATGCTTAAAAATGTTTTTTTGAGAGACCAAAAGGTTCTAATAAAAGTTTAGAGTAGAGAGGAGAGAGATCGTCTCCATCTTGGTTTCTATTTGAAATTTGATGCAGTGTCATTTTATTGGTTGGTTTTGATATGTTAATTGGTAACAGGGCGGCACAAAGGCCAGACCAGAACAATGCCTTACAAGCAGATCCGGCATGTGGCCATCAGTATAAGTATGAAGGTCTGGTCTTCAGCTCGACAGACTCATACTTACCTTTCGATTTAAGACTAAAGATCAACAATGTCCGGAAACAACATCAGCGATTCGATTTAAACGAGTTTTTAGGCAAGTCTTCAGATTATTTTCATTGACTCAGAGCGTGTTGTGTGCATGTATTGTAAATAAGGCTATAACATCTGTTTTAAGTTCTGTAAAATTATTTTTCAGCCAGTCAACAGGAGTTCATTCCCAACGCTGAGGAGATCATCTGGAACAACGACGGTAAGATTTTTGTGTTTGCGCTCATGGGTTCTTATGCATGGGTGTGTGTGGTTTTGAAGCGGCTCATTAGAGTTATGAAAACGTTTTGATATATATTAATGCCGGTCTCTTTAATTACACAGAAACTATCGAAAGGCCTGTGATTAATGTCTCCGAGGATCGACCAAGAGAAGTGGTTATCCCTAGACAGGCTGTCTGCCGACCGGGTAAGAACTAAACCCCTGTTTGTTTGTATAACGATTCTGTAAGATGTTTGAGTCCAGTTTTGTTAATTTAAAAAAATTATCCTGTCTAACAGTATTAAGAAATGTGGTTCGAGACAACGAAAGGCCTTCCACATCGAGGGCTTGTTTCGTTTTACCTTCGAGAACCGTAACCTTTCAAGAATCTGAAAGGCCGTCAGCCCCGGTATCTGATAGCTGTGAGTATATATCTGCAGCCTGTAAGAGGTTAAAGCTTTTTATAAAGCGGTGTGGTTAAAGGTTAAACATGTCTCTTACCTTCACAGCGGTGCAAAAAGCTAAACCAGCCGAAAAACATAAGAAACGATTATTCTGTGGAGGTAAGTAAGATCTTTCAAACTTTAATGTTTTTAAAAGGGCTTTGTTTGCCCGTTGAGGGCTAATATTTAAGCGATGGGTGACCGTTTCCTGTAGGGCGGGGGGTTCTGGGAAAGATCTTTAGAAGTCCAGACAGGTCTAGGCTTGTTTCTGGGGAACGTGTTTAGAAATGACCGATTGCCGTACCGTCTGGTTAGGAAGTAAAGCCGTCCGAAAGGGTTTAGTAAGTTGTTTGGCTTATCTCCCGCTATTATACTTCTGTTTTAAAGTGGTTGTAGGAAAAGGCTTGAAGGTGTTCATTGTATTTAATATTTAAACAGATCGTGAAAACGTTTGTGAAACAGGACGTCCCGGGATCAGGAATCGTTTACACTTGGAAGGTTCGTTTAAAAATGAAATGTTGTTGTGTGTGTGTGTGTTTTATTAACAATATTACAGTTTTTAAAGAAACATTTAAGAAACAGTTTATTTACAGCGGCTTCTCTGTTTTACATTTATTATCAAGTCCTAATAAATATATTGTCTGTAAATAATATTGCGTTGTAGAGAATGTCTAAGGCTATTTTCAAAGGTCTAAAAAAGCTAAAGGTTTTGAATGTCCTGGACATGTTGTTTTAAGTTTGATTTTTGTCGCCGTTTAAAGATGTAAATGTAATGTATATTTTTATTCTTCCCAAGACTCTTGGGATAGTCATTCTGTGGATGAGCTATTGAGAACAATTACCCCGTCTAAGTGGGATCAAACATCTTCCCCGGTGAGATCACCGAGTGGATCCCCCACGGTGGTCTTGGAGACCCCCCAACATCTACTCAGGCCACAGCCTTCTGGGGGTAATTCAACACCCCAGATTCAGCCCGCCGCATTGTCGGGCGGAACAAATAGAGGCATCCAACAACCTCATGGGTCGCCGTCAGTCAGGGCTGACACACCACCCAACGACGGCCTGGTTTCAACATCGTTCCCCCAGACCCATTTCTTGGCTACAGAAACGCGGAACAGTTCCCCGCGCTTGGCCAGGGTGTCACCGCAAAGGCCTTCTTGGTCTCCGTCCATGAGTATACGCTCGCTCCCTGCCTCCTTCTACCGAGATTTACCGGAGCGACCATCCTTTGAAGCTGAGCCAGGCCACCAGCCCCCGGAGCTACTTCC
Organism: Amia ocellicauda; assembly: GCF_036373705.1. Classification (NCBI taxonomy): domain Eukaryota; kingdom Metazoa; phylum Chordata; class Actinopteri; order Amiiformes; family Amiidae; genus Amia; species Amia ocellicauda. The sequence continues at coordinate 247,722 of NW_027102666.1, forward strand.
TGAAGGTCGGCATGAGTTGCTACATACTTTGTTACAAAATCAAAGACTTGTGTTAGTGGGGCAAAACCTGGTGATAGAGAGCCAAAACACCCTTATTAATACCCTTACTAACGAATTGTACAGTATTTAATGTTTTAATAGACACAAAACGCCTTACTATTGTGGGTTGTTGGAAAAATAAAAAATAAATTAAAAAATGTCCTGACTTGGTAAAAGAACTCACAAACTAAAGGATTATGAACAAGCTAGGGCCCCAAAAAGACCTTCCCGAGAGAACATCCCCGGCCCTGTTGTGAACTCCTCTGATGTCCCAATGAACCTGGAACTATTACAAATGATAAATGATTTAAATAACCCCCAATTACCACCGATAGAATGTGAATTAACAGACTTACCGGTGAACCCCGACCTGTTACAGATGGTCAATGATCTAAATAACCACCTCCCACCGGTAGCGCTTATAGAGGCTCACCCCCTAGTTCACCCCGATTTGTTTGAAATGGTGGAGGCTTTGGAGGAGCTACCCCGACCAAATTCTGCCCCTATTATAAATGATTTGAGACAATTAGAACACAGGATGGCGGCAGAAGCAGCCATCACTATAGAGGAGGGTCTTGACATTAACCGGTTGGATATCTTTGAAGGACTTTTACAGGCTTTAAATGAGCCTCCTCAAAAAGGGGGTTTTGTAGATGTCAGCAGTGGGGGTGTTCGGAATGTGGAGGGTTCTGAGACTGATAAGGCTGTGGAGGACATGCTCTGTGAGAATGTAGGGGGTGAAGGCTTTGTTCAAAATGATGATGTGTCCAAGAGTACCAGTGATCCCGTGATTATAGATAGACCGGCCTATAACAATTTTGAAATGATTCAGCGTTTTAATTTTGCAGAACTTTTAAATTGTGACAATTATGCAGAAATATTTGTCAACATACACGAGGCCTTGCAGAAAATGCTTGAACAGGTTGCTGAAAGGGTCAGACCTCGAGATGTTGTACAGTTAGAACTCAGAGGGGATGATTTGTTTAGCAACCTATCTGTAATGCTGAGTGGAGATAATTTAGATGTCTGGCTAAAATCGAAGCGTTATTGCAAAGTAACGCAGCCATCTTAGCTGATGAAAGTCTGTCTCTGGTAATGAATGTGGTTCGTAACCCTGAGGGTGGGGCGCTTAGAAGACTGTCGAAATGCTTGAAGAACGACATAATTAGGACCAAGCTCAGGCAATTAGTGGTGAGTTCCAGTGGGGACAATAAGCTCTGTTTTGCTTACAGTTTAATAAAACTACTCACCCCCGACATGCCTGAACCCCAAGCTCTGCAAGAGGCTTTAATGCTTCATCAGAGGGCCGGCTTAAACTCTCAACAGATGGTTGCCTTTTCAGACATCACCAAGTTTGAGGAGTTGTTGTCTTTAAAAATTGTTGTGTGGTACCGTTGTGAGGTAAAGGAAGTATTTGTGAAATTTCAGACACATCCTGAAACCCATACACAGACACTGTTTCTCTTCCTAAGTGATAGTCATTACTTTGGAATAAAGAGTTTGACGGCTTTTTTGGGTTGTTCGTATGTTTGTCATTGGTGTTATAAGGCCTTCAATGATAAGCTTAAGCACCACTGTGACGGTTACTGTAACGTCTGTTTCAATCCGCAATGTCATAAGGATTTGGCCCCTACCATCCGATGTAAAGATTGCTTAAGGATTTGTCTCTCAGCGTTCTGTTTTTCCGAGCATAAGGTACAGAGGGCCGCTGCTGAGGGGGTTAAAAAACTGAGTTATTGTGATCAAACTAAATATTGCCCGCAGTGTTGCCTCCAGTACCGTTTTCATGAGGTTAAACCACACAAATGTCTGGAGCCGAGATGCAGGATCTGTAATGCTGATTTAACCCCGGGGTCCGAACACCAGTGCTTTATTCAGCCGGTTAAAAAGGAGCCGCCGCACAACGGTATGTCTTTTTTGATTTTGAATGCCGGCAAGAAAACGGGGTCCACGTTGCTAATTATATACACTGTATTGACATGTTGGATCGTGAGTGGTCAGCTAGCGGTGAGAGTTGTGTCAGGGATTTCTTTACGCGGTATCGCGGTCCAAAATACCTCAATTACACATTTGTTGCCCACAATGCTAAGGGTTATGATTCTTACATTTTGATGAAGTATCTGGTGGAAAATGGGGTGACCCCAAAAATAATAGCTCAGGGTAGCAAGATCATGTGTTTCACCGACGAAGCTTTCAACTAACGTTACATAGACTCGTTAAATTTCCTCCCCATGAAATTGAGCGCTTTGCCTAAGGCTCTGGGTTTTGAGGCTCAGAAGAAAGGTTGGTTCTGCCATTTTTTTAATACTAAGGACACTCAAAATTATCGAGGGTCCTACCCGCCCGCCTCTTATTATGGGGTTGATACTATGATGTCTCATGAGAGGGAGGAATTCTTTAAATGGTACAATACGGTTAAGGGAGGTGTTTTTGATTTCCGAGAAGAGATGGCCGCTTATTGTAAAAATGATGTGGTGATCCTTAAAGAAGCCTGTGTGCGTTTCCGCGCCGAGGTTATCAACACATCGGGTCTCGACCCTTTGCAAAGTGTGACCATAACGTCTCTCTGCATGAAAATGTATCGGTCCAATTTCTTGCAGAAAAACACTATAGCGGTCACCACTTCTGACAACTATCGTGCTAGACAAAAGAACTTTTCGACTGTCTCCATACAGTGGCTGGAATACCTGAGTGCCCGGGATAACATCTTCATCAGACATGCTTTAAATCAAGGGGAAGTCAAAATGGGGCCTTACTACTTAGACGGTTTTAGCGACGTGTTCGGGCGGCGTACCGCTTATGAGTTTGCAGGTTGTATTTACCATGGCTGTCCTCAGTGCTTCGACCCAAACACCTTTAACCCCGTAACACAAAAACTCTGCGGTGATATGTACTATGATTTCCAGGAACGAATTGAAACTTTAAAAAACACCTATGGTTTGAACGTGCTGGTGATTTGGAAACACGAGTGGACGACCCTGAAGCAACAGGAAGCGGGGGTACAACGGTTTATGGAAACCTTGGACTTTCCTGAACGTCTAGAGCCCCGGGATGCGTTATTTGGGGGTCGAACCAACGCCCTCTGTTTACATTATGAGGTAAAGGAGGGTGAGAGAGTAGATTACTATGATTTCACCAGTCTGTACCCTTATGTCAACAAGACCAAAATGTACCCGGTGGGGCGTCCAACCATTGTTTATCGTGACTTTCTCGAAATTGGACATTACTTTGGTTTGATCAAAGTCACCATGTACCCTCCTCGCGAGCTGTTTTTACCCGTGTTGCCTTACAGGTGTTCGGGAAAATTGATGTTCCCTCTGTGTAGAACGTGTGTGGAAACTGAAAATCAAACTACCTCTTGTCTGCACAGTGATGAAGATAGAGCGCTGACGGGTGTCTGGTGTAGCATTGAGCTTGACAAGGCGGTGTAGAAAGGTTACAGAGTCGGTAAGGTGTATGAGGTTTGGCATTTTTCTGAAAAATCTGATACTCTTTTTGCTGATTACATTATGACCCATCTGAAAGGGAAACAGGAGGCATCGGGCTATCCCTCATGGTGTGTTGACTCCGCGGCCAAAGAGCGATACGTTCATCAATATTTTGAAAAGGAAGGGATCCGTCTAGAGCCGGGGAACATAACTGTAAACCCCGCCAAGAGACAAATGTCCAAACTGATTTTAAACAGTCTGTGGGGTAAGTTTGGGGAAAGAAATTACCGTCTAAACACAACCTTGATTAAAACCCCTGAACAGTTTATAGAATTTACGTTTTCCAAACAACATGCAGTATCACACTTTCAATTCTTAAATGACCACGTGGCACAGGTCCAGTGGAGGGCCCCTAAAGATTTCCCCACCAAACAGGGGAACGTTAATGTTTTCATAGCGGTTTTTACCACGGCTTACGCCCGGCTTGAATTGTACAACTTAATGGATCAGTTGCAGGAACGCACGCTCTATCATGATACTGACTCTGTAATCTTTGTCACCAGGCCAGGGGATTGGGTCCCTCCCCTCGGGGACTACCTTGGGGAGTTAACGAGCGAACTAGATCCTCAGGACCACATAGTGGAGTTTGTTTCAGGGGGTCCTAAGACGCATACAGAACGGCTGCGGGTAAGACCTGTATGAAAGTTAAGGGTTTCACTCTGAACCATTGTAACAACAAGCTCATTAACATCAAGTCTCTGACGACCCTGGTAGAAAGTTTTGTAACCGAGAAAGACGCGCCTCCTCGTGAGATTATTACAGCCGGAAATCATATCTATCGCAATAAAAAGGGGTACACGTTGGAAAATAGATCACTAAACAAACGGTTCAGGGTGGTGTACAATAAAAGAGTCTTGAAGACTGATTATACCACTCTGCCTTATGGATATTAGTGGTGGTTTTGATAACAGACTTCAACACCCTTTCTCCTGTATTATAGCCGGTCCCTCCAATTCGGGGAAGAGCTATCTTATAAAGAACATCATAGAAGATGTGGACGCAACCGTGTCCCAAGCTCTTGACAACATAGTGTGGTGTTACTCTTGCTGGCAACCTCTCTACGATGATTTGGCTTCGAAAAAAAATAATCTGTAATTTGTGCAAGGTCTCCCCGCCTCGTTGTGTGATGATGACTTGTTCCCGCCCGGTCAAACTAATCTAGTGATCCTTGATGACCTGATGGAGCAGGCCGGTGACAACAGTGAAGTGGAAAAAGCTTTCACAAAGTACACTCATCATAGGAATTTAAGTATTATTTATTTAGTTCAAAATCTATTTTTTCAAGGTAAAAAAAGCCGCTCTATTAATTTATATGCCAATTATATAATTCTTTTTAAAAACCCCAGAGATAAACTACAGGTCACCGTCTTGGCTCGTCAAATGTACCCTAACCAGACCAAGTTCTTTTTGGAGGCATTTGAGGATGCCACCAAAAAACCCTACGGGTACTTGATTGCGGACTTAAAAGCACAAACCCCAGAAGACTTTCGCCTCAGAACAGGTTTGTGCCCGCCCGATTGGCCGGCAGTGTATGTGCTAAAGAAAAGGAAATAAATAAGAATGTCTGTTCGGATTAAAAGAAATCTGCCACTTTTGCAAATGTTATTTGAGGGGAGCCCGCGCCATAGGAAAGCTGTTCTGGCAGGGGCCCCCTCGGATTTGATCGAGACCCTGTGTGAAATAGCTTTTAACATCTTACGCGGTAATATACCCCTAACCCCTTCTCAACATTCTAAACTCAAAAAACAAAAAGCGGTTATCAAGATCATCGCTAATAAGAAGTATTCTATTAAAAGAAAAAGAAAGAAGATTAATCAAACCGGGGGTTTTATAGGACCGCTGTTGAGCATAGCCGTGCCTTTCCTAACCAGTCTTCTAGCTTCCAGAGTGGGTTAATAATGGAATATGCTCAGAAAATGTTTTTGATCCCTCAGGAGCAGCTTGAGAAACTGAGAAAAAATGTTGTCGGGCCAGAGCCCATTAGACAAACGGCCGAAAACAACCTGGACTCTGAAATGAAAGCTATACAGGCCAGGGCCGATTTAAATCAGTATTCCAAAGCCCAGTTGTATACCAACATGTTACAGCGCTACCTCCGTCTGGTTAGACAGGGTGAAAAAGATCAATACATTTTAACTTTAACCATGGCCTCTCAAGAAAATGGTTCTGGGGCTGATGCGGGGGGTTCGGTTGATAAAGATGTTGCGGTGACCGAACCTGTTGAGAGTTCAGAGGGAGATGTTGTAACGGATGTTTTGAGAAACATGCCGGCCAGAAGCAAAAGACATGCAGAATATATCCTGCACAAAATGGTTCAGAAACCGCGGGTAACGGCTTGGAATGAACAGGGTGAATTTGTTTTTAAGGGACAACTGATCAAAGGTTCACACGTTTGATTTGTTGAAGAGTGTCACTAGCACTAATAAGGTACCCGATAGTCGCCGACCTGTAGGCTGGAATGCTTTCCTACAGGTGATGGCCTGTCTGAACATGCCCCAATCAACAGTTCCTAACCAGGAAACGCGATAAAAAATCCATCTGTGTAAAGAGGTGGAGCCTGATCTGACTCCGATATCTCATTACTCTGACCGTGCTGAGCGACCATCCTCAGGATCTATCCATCGTTGGGAAGCTTATTAATCTCATGTTTTTATTTGTCTCCCCTGTAAATAATGACCCGACAAACAATTTTTTTTTTTTTTTTTTTTTTTTTTCAAATGTTGTACATTTATTTATACCATAACCCCTGCTTTGTATAAGAATTGTGTTGAATAAAAACAAAACTAATGATTCAAAGGCTGTTTTCATTATTTTTTCACCTTAACACGCATGACATCTTTTAAAATCCTCACAAGAACACCCCATCTGTATACATGGCTGGCTAGGGTCGTAAGTCATTGTGTTATAAGGGGGGGTCCACAGTGTCCTGACAAACTCTGCCACTTTTTTATCATTTTGGCCTAAATCCTCACTGTACAAGGCCATAATATCGGGGTATGACCTTCCTTTAGATCTATGATATAAGAAAAACACACAGTGTTGACCACAAGTGAAGGTCTGAAGACTTTGTACTTGACGACCGCTGTAAATGGTTTCTTGACAGTTGTTGAGCAGAAAGTTATTGATCTTCCGAGGGAAAGGTCTGAAATCCGGGGGGTTTCCATAGGAATCAAAAAATTCACCACGGTGGTCCTCCCTTAGATAAATAGCCAGCCAATGTTCTCCGGGCATATTTTTAGGGTGTGTGTTGATTATGTACATTGCAGGTAAATTCTTGATCTTAAATTTAGGCAGCTGATCGCAGGCGTAGACTCCTTGAAACAGTTTCCGTGAGCTGGCCAGGGCATTCATGATGTGGTTGAGCTCTCTGGTGTTCATTTTTATAATAATCATACATAACGTTTCTCCTCTGATTCACCTCAATAATGTTGTCAAACACAGCATACACGACCATGTTTACAGTGCGTGGTAGAGGCTGCTTGAAACGCATCTCCAAACGCATATTGCCCGTCTTCATCAGTGAAAAATGTTGTCCACACTCTTCGTCAGGGGTCAGGTTGAAACCGTACAGGGTGTAACCGCTGCAGTATTCCCGGCGATCGATCAGCAGAGTTTGATCCTTGAGATGGCGACCCGTAGCCAGTACTAGACTGTAATATTCACGAACCGCATTGCCGTTTTCAAAGTCAGGTTGAAAAGGTCTGGATGGAACCTGCACACCATCGACGTACAACGCAATAAATTCCGGGTTATAATGTTTAAAGTTAAAGGGGTTCTTGTTGTAAACCCCGGTAAATGCATCATTATCCACGAGACCTATAATAACCTGTTTTGGGAGCTGTCCTAGAAACAGATTTTCCTGGTTCATCACCCGTGTCCCTGCGGGGATACTGTGGACTTTCATATAGACTCTTTCGATCGGGTACTCGGCGTTTTCCGTCATTAACGCCTGCGCGTGTCCTAGTTTAACCGCCGGGAAGACGGACACTTTTTTCACAAACAGCGAGGCCGATAATATGGTCAGTTTATATTTTTCCGTATCAGGGGTCATCAGACAAAAAGCACTTTTACTACGGATCATTTTAATTTTAATGTCTACCCCGTTGAGCATGAGTTTTTCTTGGAAAAATATGTCTGCATGGATATGCCCCATTAGCTCAAAGGTCCTCCCTTCTGTTGAAGAGGCCGTTCTTTTTTGCAAACCCTTATTGAGTCCCTCTGGATCCTTATCGTCCATAGCTACCGGGATGTCTTTGAAGAAAAGGCCGGGGCTGAACTGTTTGCTTAGGGTCTCCTCACTATAATTAAGGATACACTCCATCATGGCTCTATAGGGGTAAGTATTGCTGCTTTGACTAATGAGCCGATCTCCAAGGGTCACATCCACCTGTGAAAACATGGTGGCCACCGGGTAATTGATGACCCCAGCGTTGGCCGTCTTCTCGATTGCATCGCCATCCTCATCAGTCACTTTACAGTTCATTAAAATAAATGTGTTATTCAAATCAATATAATCCTCGCCATTGCCAGCTATAAAAAACTCCAGAGGGGCCGTGTCTGAAATTGCAGAAAGAGGGGGAATCTCTACATATATGATCTTATCTATACTCGTTTGAGTGTATGGAACTGTAAACAGATCCAGTTCTGATTTGACGCATTCTTCCGATAGACTGTGGACAAAAGACATGTTTAAAAGATGTATCCTGAGGCTCTATTTTTCTTTCTTTGAGACTTTCTTTTTGCAGGTTTTTTCTTGTGCTGCTTCCTTCTCCGAGTGTATCCACGATATGTTGGAGAATGAGAGATTCTTCGTTTTTTGTTAGCCACGAATCTTCGTCGCCCTGGTGGACACATGCTGTTTCTTCTTTTACCCCCCCTCCTCGCCATTACCATGAGACCCGAACCCTCCTGATGCTCATGGCTAGCTGCCCGGTTCATAACATTGGTGAACACGTCACTAACAATATTTTTAGCCGCTGATTTCAAGTGGGGTCTGGCTATAGCAAAGCCTCTCTTAAGCAGGGGTACGGCCATTCTAAAGAGACCACGAAAGAGTCCCCCTAGACCGGCGCCATACATTGTGGGGGCTCCTACAAAACCGGGCAAGCCGTTCCCGGCTTGCATCTTGTAATAATCCACATAGGCGCTAGGATCTACATAACCCCTCGAGGTAGCCATTTTAATAATGTACACACTGTTTCAGGGGTCGAAAATGTAGTTTGACATTAACTTTACCGAAGCGGAAGGGTACGTTGATATTCTGATCCGATTTTACTTCGATCGTGATGTTGTCAAAGTGGGTCTTTGAGACTGGTACGTAGTGTGGTTTGTCATAAGTAATTGTGACCATGTCATTGCTTTTACCTTTAATAAGTACATTTCTCAAAAGGGGGACATAACTATCCCCGACCCTCTGGTGGGTTATGATATCCGTATACACATAAAGAGTATAAAAGCCGCCCCACCACTTCTGAGAACCTGCTCTCTGTGTCAGAATAGAACCCTAATATACGCCCCAGTTGGCCGCTGGTTTGAATGCTAATACCTGGTTTTGACACCTTGTACACTCTGTTTTTAATAGGGTTGTAATATAGCTTGATGTTGGGGGTGCCTTCTGAGAACTGTTTATGCATCTCATCTAATATTTTATCCACATTGTCATAATAACCTCCTTGTATCGTGAATGTCCATTGACTCTTTTTAACATCATCAAAAATGGCGAAGGTGGCATCCTTATCTTGTAAAACAGCCCAAGTGTAAGGATACTGTATTTCCGCCAACCCCACTTCCCACGACACCCTTAGATCTATAGATTTTCCAAATTGTACCGTGTAACTGGATATTTCATTTTTAGGGTATATATCGAGAGAGGCGTTACTGGGTAGAGTCACGTAGAAGCCTCCTGATTCCATCTTGAGAATCGAAAGTAATGCCCCCAACACACCCGCGGGCATGTTGTTATAAGGATTGAATATCGCAAACCTGTTGTTCCGGGACCCAACTATTGAACTTTTCAGGCCATCCAAGCCATTTCATCAACACATATTTTTTCCGGTTCTGGGTTTTTTCATCTAATATCTTTTCAACTCTGTATACACTGTCTTTACCCACAATAATTTTTTGTAACTTGGCTTCGTAAAACGTTCCTTCTATATCCTCCCCGTCATAGTCTTTTAACCGGTACACGGGGGGGTCTCTAGCCAACTGTTCGGTAACTGTAAAATATTCGTCAGAAAATGTTTGTTCATAACCTTTGGCAAAAGTACTCCTTAGCTTTGAAACGCGAACCACATCACCGATGTTGAACTTATAAGTAGTTTTTCCCTTCTTAATAAATGGTCCGTATAATTTTTTATAGACCTTAAAAGAATTACTTTGATCAACATCTATAGGCTTCATTTTAATACTGGTGTGATACCCTTGGTTGTAAGCATCGATAAAATCTTGAACTTTATCAAAATACTTGAACGTGTTGACCGCTGTAAAATATCTCCACATTTTGGTCTTCATGGTGCGGTTAAACATCTCCACTACCGATGCCTTAAGCTCATTACCGGTGGTGAAATGATGTATTTTGTGTCTCTTCAGTAGATTCTGAAATTCTCTGGTGAGAAACTCTTTTCCTTTATCAGTCTGCAGTTTTTTAGGACATCGACCCTGGGACAATATATCCTCAAAGGCCCTTGTCACCGCCCGACCTGTTTTATTATGTAGAATGCGAGCCCAGGCATATTTTGATAACACATCGATACACATCAACATCAATTTGTGACCATTGTTATGTTTTGATAAATTTGACATATCGACTAGATCCATTTGCCATTGTGAGTCTATGTCAGTTGCATATACGCAGTTTCTTTTAAAGTTAATCCTGAGAGGTTTATGTAAGGTATAGGCGTCTTGTTCCCGTAACCATTCTGAAACAACCACATCATTAACCTTCACTCCGGCCTCAGCGAGTCCTCTTTGAAAACCCTTCTTACCCGCCAAACCCCCAATCTTGGCTGGGTTGTAGTATAGTTCCTGCATTTGGGGAGCTTGCCGAGTCATTCTGTCAAATAACCACACAGACCCACACTATGCGCAAAGTTTTTATACAAGGTTTTTTATTCAACTTCAGGAGAGCAGATACCCCTTTTTAGACATTTGAGAAAAGTATAACATACACAACAATTTTTTCTACGGTCCAGACAAAAAGAAATCAGATGATTGGTTACTTGATCTATATCAACAAATATACCTGTTTCTTTATCTTGTAGGCACACACCTCAGTTACATATGTAAATAAAACAACAATATGACCTATTTTAAAAGTAAACAGAGGTGTATTAAACATGCTCAGTAAAAGGTCATACAGATGTTGATGAAATGGCCTAATATCATTCTTGGCCCCCTTGAGCGCTTCATCCCAGTGTTCGTACCCCCCGGTCTTTGTTACAGCAGCCATTAACTTTTCCAGGTTTGAAAGTTGATCCTCATCGATGGTTAAATCTGTAGAGAAAAGGCTCGCGTTGGCTACTTTTCTGTCAAGCACATGGTGTAATAGCGCTCTCAGGTTAGCTGCAGAGTGTTGATGACAGAACCAGTTGCAGAAGCAGTCCAGAACATTCCCCATGTTCAAAGTCCCTTAGTTCAGGTCAGAGTCTGAATCAGTGGCGTAGATGTCGAATTCTTCGTCGCTGCCCCCAGCTTTAACTTCTTTACGGAAGAAATAAGCTTTTAGCTTGCCAGCGGTTTTTCTACTCGGCTCATCCAGGTCATTGAGCAGCTGCCCAAGTTTCTCTATTATAAACGGCTCCTTTTTCAGCTCCAGCAAAATCTCATCTATGATTTTCTGGACTTGTCCCGCAGTGACATGTATGTGGGAGTAAGACAGCGCCTTGATTAGTGCCGGTTTCAGCCACGGTTTGTTCAGTCTTCTGTAAAACACGTTGAAATAGAACAGGAAATAGTAACGGTCTGGTTCAAACAAACAACTGTGTCTCAACTGACTGGGGTGATTCACTTCACACCCCCGACAGACTTCTTTCAGAGCTTGGTCGATGAGAGCACTCAGAATATACACCAGGGTGCTTTTAACCACTCTGCTTACTTGGTCACATACCCCGGGCATAAATCCTGCGTCTTCATCACGCCCCCGGGACAGTCCGATGCTCATTGGGTCGCCTGGTGGTTTGTGGGGTGTTTCTCCATCCATTGGACTGACCCCCTGCTGAGACGCACAGACGGTAGACAATTCGGCAAAATCGAGGCCCTCCATGAGCTCCAGAGGCTGGGGATCCCCGAGACTCATTTGGACATCCATCGCACCGCATGTTGTTTCGTCCTGAGGGACCGGGGTCTGAGGTCTTGGAGAGTAACCGCAGTCAAAGGGTTCCAGAGTGTATACAAAATCTGGGGAATAGAACCAGGGGTGATCCCGGGTTTGAAGAGGCCTGTAGAGCCTGTCGACGTCCGCAGCTTTCAGGTAAGACATTCTCTTTAATTTTCAACCATGATTGAATTGTTGCGCCTTTTATCCTATCTCTTCACTACGTCACGACACACCGCCCTCTTAGAAGAGAGTAGCCCCTGAGCCGTCAGACCCCCCTCCAAAACCCCACACGTCGTCTGTTTTATCATCGTCGTCGTCATTCAAGGGGGATATATAATCCATAATCCAGCATTTTCTCCTTCTAACCAAATCCAGTTGCGAACATTTGGTCAAGATGTCAAAACCATCATTTATACAGTTTATGACCTCTTTCAAGAACGGCCAGTCCACGGCGTCAAACATAATTTCAGTAACCTGTTTTTCTGGATCCTCCACACCCCCTTCAATAGGGTTTGTAATCAGGGTACTGCTAAACAAAACCTTACGATCTGTAGTTAGAGATAGACTCTTCACCACTCTACCGTAGTTCTGCAAGCTTTCCCATTCACACCTTTCAAAACCCTGAGTCGGAGACTCCATTTCGCATTCTCTTGGACCCTCTTGCAAGCCTTCTAGAGTCTTATCCACAAGCCCCAGATCTCTCCAGGCCATCACCTTCAACCAGTCCTCATAAGAGTATTCAATTACCGTCTCAAAAGGTTCCAACGTACCCTCCTTCTCTCCCAAAGCAAAAAGCTCCACTCCAACATAGCTGGGATACCTTTTAAAGCGGTAACCCCGTCGAGCCCCCCAGAACAACACCCAGGAGCGTTCAATCTTCAAAATGGTGAGTACAGGAACCCTTGCCCGGGATTGTTTCTTGCGGGGTTTCATGTTGATGTCGCTGGACATGTTGAAGAAGCGGGATGTTTCTGATGCTGAGAATTAAAGAGGTATTGCCTAAAAGCAGCGCGGGTTCTTAAATAGAGAGGAGAGTTTCGGGGCGTTGCCTTCAGAGGGGTGGGGGTATTTATGGGTGGCCTTGATGTTCAGGGTTTTATGGGTGTACACTTTCTGACGGATATGACGTAGGAATAATTAAGGAAATAACTCTACCTAAAATCACGCCCCCCAATTATGACGTAGGAATATTAATAAGCTTAGGGCATACGTCATAACAAATAGGCCGCGCCCAAAAAACCCTACTATCTACTCTTATGTAGTTGAAGGCGCAGTATAGCTCTGATAGTCTGGTGGTCTTTTAATTAAAATCTGATGATGATGATGATGATGATGATATTGTTGTTGTTGTTGTTGTTGTTGTTGTTGTTCTTGTTGTCGTCGTAGTCGCCGTCATTATTATTGTTAAAGTAAAGCAGTAGTTAGATTTGTTGCTACCGTAAGGTGTAGAAGGCACAATAGCTCTGTGATTGTCTGATGGTGGCACAAGACGAGCAGCAGCTGTTTGAACAAGCCATTGAGCATCACCTTGTTGGGGTAAGTGTAAGTCTTGTCATAGCTCAGGACGTTCTTCCTTTGAAAGAGTTTCCAAAGTGTCCTGATGTGCCCTTGAGCAATGCAAAATAGGTCAGTGAAAATAGAAACCTTTATCTCACAGGCTGGCCCACGGGAAACGCCTGTGCACGTTTTACCTGCCGGCTTCGATGGGAGCCATTCGAAACACCAGGACGGGTTGGTTTCTGTAGTTTAGTGGCTATCACGTTTGCCTCACACGCGAAAGGTCCCTGGTTTGAAACCGGGCGGAAACAACCCGCGGTGCACGCGTGCCAGTGCCGTGTTACCTGTCCCCATCTCTCTGCCCCAAGGCTGGATGTCGTTTTCTCTTCCTCGGAGTGGCAAGAAATCCTGACCTTGAGAACAAACGATCACAGAAGGGTAGCTTTGCGAGGCGCAGGAACTGACACTTTTAAAATCGATACATGTTGTTGCTGTTACAATACGACCGTAGCAGGATCGGCGACATTGCTGTTACTCTTATGAGTAGATAGTAGGGTTTTTTGGGCGCGGCCTATTTTGTTATGACGTATGCCCTAAGCTTATTAATATTCCTACGTCATAATTGGGGGGCGTGATTTTAGGTAGAGTTATATCCTTAATTATTCCTACGTCATATCCGTCAGAAAGTGTACACCCATAAAACCCTGAACAACAAGGCCGCCCATAACCTGTTGTTCTTGTTGTTCTTGTTGGTCAACTGTAGAGTGTGAATGGGTCGGCTCTTCCTGTAGTGGTTGGGGGTCTTTTTTAAATATACATGTAATGGTTTAGTAAATCTAAACCGTTATAAGATCAACAAGTTCTGTTGTCTGTAATGGTCCCAGGTCTTAACAATGCCAGTTTTGAATAGTGCGTTTATCATATTCACACTGTCTCTGTCTGTCTCTCTCTCTATCTCGCCCAATCATTTTATAAGATTAACAAGTTCTGTTGTCTGTTATGATCCCAGGTCCTATCAATGCCTGTTTTGCATAGGGTATTTATGTTATCCACACTGTATCTGGCTCTGTCTCTCCCCTCAAATTTAATTAAAAATAAAATTAAAAAAGAGGGTGTGTGTGTGGGTGTTTGTGTGTATAGGTTAATTGTTTTTGTAAAAAAAAAAAAAAAAAGCTGTGGTTATATTTTATCTCTCACATAATGTGTTCAGTCGTTTTACTTAAATACATTCTAGGGTCTTAAAGCTCATAAGAGTTAGACTTAAGATAAGGATATGCTTTTAAGGTATTTTAGCAGTCTCAATCCCTGATGATAAGGAATCGTTTAAAAAATAAAAACAACTGATCACTCAATGCTAAATAGATCACAACACTCAAGGCTAAATCACTCACACCATGGGGGGCGGGGGTGGGCTCAGACAACAGTAGGTATGGCGTGTGGTATCAAAACATTCAGAATACTTTTAACCTATATAATTCATAAGCTTTGTAAAGTAAACCCAAATATCTCTTTTGCGGGGATAAACTCTGTTCTGAGTAGTTTGTGACTTGTTTAATACCAAACAAAGCATCGCTATTAAAAAAAAAAAAAAAAAATCACTGTAAAAGCGCTAGTTATTTTAGATCTTTATGGTTATTTTCTTGGCTCAGGTTGTTTTTTAGCGCTTATAAAGGCCTAAAATATTCTTAGTGGTTGTTGACTATAGGTCTTGATGCTTAAAAATGTTTTTTTGAGAGACCAAAAGGTTCTAATAAAAGTTTAGAGTAGAGAGGAGAGAGATCGTCTCCATCTTGGTTTCTATTTGAAATTTGATGCAGTGTCATTTTATTGGTTGGTTTTGATATGTTAATTGGTAACAGGGCGGCACAAAGGCCAGACCAGAACAATGCCTTACAAGAAGATCCGGCATGTGGACATCAGTATAAGTATGAAGGTCTGGTCTTCAGCTCAACAGACTCATACTGACCTTTCGATTTAAGACTAAAGATCAACAGTGTCCGGAAACAACATCTGCGACTTCGATTTAAACGAGTTTTTTGGTAAGTCTTCAGATTATTTTCACTGACTCAGAGCGTGTTGTGTGCATGTATTGTAAACAAGGCTATAACATCTGTTTTAAGTTCTGTAAAATTATTTTTCAGCCAGTCAACAGGAGTTAATTCCCAACGCTGAGGAGATCATCTGGAACAACAACGGTAAGATTTTTGTGTTTGCGCTCATGGGTTCTTATGTATGGGTGTGTGTGGTTTTGAAGCGGCTCATTAGAGTTATGAAAACGTTTTAATACATATTAATGCCGGTCTCTTTAATTACACAGAAACTATCGAAAGGCCTGTGATTAATGTCTCCGAGGATCGACCAAGAGAAGTGGTTGACCCTAGACAGGCTGTCTGCCGACCGGGTAAGAACTAAACCCCTGTTTGTTTGTATAACGTTTCTGTAAGATGTTTGAGTCCAGTTTTGTTAATTTTAAAAAATTATCCTGTCTAACAGTATTAAGAAACGTGGTTCGAGACAACGAAAGGCCTTCCACATCAAGGGCTTGTTTCGTTTTACCTTCGAGAACCGTAACCTTTCAAGAATCTGAAAGGCCGTCAGCCCCGGTATCTGATAGCTGTGAGTATATATCTGCAGCCTGTAAGAGGTTAAAGCTTTTTATAAAGCGGTGTGGTTAAAGGTTAAACATGTCTCTTACCTTCACAGCGGTGCAAAAAGCTAAACCAGCCGAAAAACTTAAGAAACGATTATTCTGTGGAGGTAAGTAAGATCTTTCAAACTTTAATGTTTTTAAAAGGGCTTTGTTTGCCCGTTGAGGGCTAATATTTAAGCGATGGGTGCCCGTTTCCTGTAGGGCGGGGGGTTCTGGGAAAGATCTTTAGAAGTCCGGACAGGTCTAGGCTTGTTTCTGGGGAACGTGTTTAGAAATGACCGATTGCCGTACCGTCTGGTTAGGAAGTAAAGCCGTCCGAAAGGGTTTAGTAAGTTGTTTGGCTTATCTCCCGCTATTATACTTCTGTTTTAAAGTGGTTGTAGGAAAAGGCTTGAAGGTGTTCATTGTATTTAATATTTAAACAGATCGTGAAAACGTTTGTGAAACAGGAAGTCCCGGGATCAGGAAGCGTTTACACTTGGAAGGTTCGTTTAAAAATGAAATGTTGTTGTGTGTGTGTGTGTTTTATTAACAATATTACAGTTTTTAAAGAAACATTTAAGAAACAGTTTATTTACAGTGGCTTCTCTGTTTTACATTTATTATCAAGTCCTAATAAATATATTGTCTGTAAATAATAAGGCGTTGTAGTGAATGTCTAAGGCTATTTTCAAAGGTCTAAAAAAGCTAAAGGTTTTGAATGTCCTGGACATGTTGTTTTAAGTTTGATTTCTGTCGCCGTTTAAAGATGTAAATGTAATGTATATTTTTATTCTTCCCAAGACTCTTGGGATAGTCATTCTGTGGATGAGCTATTGAGGACAATTACCCCGTCTAAGTGGGATCAAACATCTTCCCCGGTGAGATCACCGAGAGGATCCCCCACGGTGGTCTTGGAGACCCCCCAACATCTACTCAGGCCACAGCCTTCTGGGGGTAATTCAACACCCCAGATTCAGCCCGCCGCATTGTCGGGCGGAACAAATACAGGCATCCAACAACCTCAGGGGTCGCCGTCAGTCAGGGCGGTCACACCACCCAACGACGGCCTGGTTTCAACATCGTCCCCCCAGACCCGTTTCTTGGCTACAGAAACGCGGAACAGTACCCCGCGCTTGGCCAGGGTGTCACCGCAAAGGCCTTCTTGGTCTCCGTCCATGAGTATACGCTCGCTCCCTGCCTCCTTCGACCGAGATTTACCGGAGCGACCATCCTTTGAAGCTGAGCCAGGCCACCAGCCCCCGGAGCTACTTCCTGAAAGTCGCCATGAGTTGCTACATACTTTGTTACAAAATCAAAGACTTGTGTTAGTGGGGCAAAACCTGGTGATAGAGAGCCAAAACACCCTTATTAATACCCTTACTAACGAATTGTACCGTATTTAATGTTTTAATAGACACAAAACGCCTTACTATTGTGGGTTGTTGGAAAAATAAAAAATAAATTAAAAAATGTCCTGACTTGGTAAAAGAACTCACAAACTAAAGGATTATGAACAAGCTAGGGCCCCAAAAAGACCTTCCCGAGAGAACATCCCCGGCCCTGTTGTGAACTCCTCTGATGTCCCAATGAACCTGGAACTATTACAAATGATAAATGATTTAAATAACCCCCAATTACCACCGATAGAATGTGAATTAACAGACTTACCGGTGAACCCCGACCTGTTACAGATGGTCAATGATCTAAATAACCACCTCCCACCGGTAGCGCTTATAGAGGTTCACCCCCTAGTTCACCCCGATTTGTTTGAAATGGTGGAGGCTTTGGAGGAGCTACCCCAACCAAATTCTGCCCCTTTTATAAATGATTTGAGACAATTAGAACACAGGATGGCGGCAGAAGCAGCCATCACTATAGAGGAGGGTCTTGGATATCTTTGAAGGACTTTTACAGGCTTTAAATGAGCCTCCTCAAAAAGGGGGTTTTGTAGATGTCAGCAGTGGGGGTGTTCGGAATGTGGAGGGTTCTGAGACTGATAAGGCTGTGGAGGACATGCTCTGTGAGAATGTAGGGGGTGAAGGCTTTGTTCAAAATGATGATGTGTCCAAGAGTACCAGTGATCCCGTGATTATAGATAGACCGGCCTATAACAATTTTGAAATGATTCAGCGTTTTAATTTTGCAGAACTTTTAAATTGTGACAATTATGCAGAAATATTTGTCAACATACACGAGGCCTTGCAGAAAATGCTTGAACAGGTTGCTGAAAGGGTCAGACCTCGAGATGTTGTACAGTTAGAACTCAGAGGGGATGATTTGTTTAGCAACCTATCTGTAATGCTGAGTGGAGATAATTTAGACGTCTGGCTAAAATCGAAGCGTTATTGCAAAGTAACGCAGCCATCATAGCTGATGAAAGTCTGTCTCTGGTAATGAATGTGGTTCGTAACCCTGAGGGTGGGGCGCTTAGAAGACTGTCGAAATGCTTGAAGAACGACATAATTAGGACCAAGCTCAGGCAATTAGTGGTGAGTTCCAGTGGGGACAATAAGCTCTGTTTTGCTTACAGTTTAATAAAACTACTCACCCCCGACATGCCTGAACCCCAAGCTCTGCAAGAAGCTTTAATGCTTCATCAGAGGGCCGGCTTAAACTCTCAACAGATGGTTGCCTTTTCAGACATCACCAAGTTTGAGGAGTTGTTGTCTTTAAAAATTGTTGTGTGGTACCGTTGTGAGGTAAAGGAAGTATTTGTGAAATTTCAGACACATCCTGAAACCCATACACAGACACTGTTTCTCTTCCTAAGTGATAGTCATTACTTTGGAATAAAGAGTTTGACGGCTTTTTTGGGTTGTTCGTATGTTTGTCATTGGTGTTATAAGGCCTTCAATGATAAGCTTAAGCACCGCTGTGACGGTTACTGTAACGTCTGTTTCAATCCGCAATGTCGTAAGGGTTTGGCCCCTACCATCCGATGTAAAGATTGCTTAAGGATTTGTCTCTCAGCGTTCTGTTTTTCCGAGCATAAGGTACAGAGGGCCGCTGCTGAGGGGGTTAAAAAACAGAGTTATTGTGATCAAACTAAATATTGCCCGCAGTGTTGCCTCCAGTACCGTTTTCATGAGGTTAAACCACACAAATGTCTGGAGCCGAGATGCAGGATCTGTAATGCTGATTTAACCCCGGGGTCCGAACACCAGTGCTTTATTCAGCCGGTTAAAAAGGAGCCGCCGCACAACCGGTATGTCTTTTTTGCTTTTGAATGCCGGCAAGAAAACGGGGTCCACGTTGCTAATTATATACTCTGTATTGACATGTTGGATCGTGAGTGGTCAGCTAGCGGTGAGAGTTGTGTCAGGGATTTCTTTACGCGGTATCGCGGTCCAAAATACCTCAATTACACATTTATTGCCCACAATGCTAAGGGTTATGATTCTTACATTTTGATGAAGTATCTGGTGGAAAATGGGGTGACCCCAAAAATAATAGATCAGGGTAGCAAGATCATGTGTTTCACCGACGAAGCTTTCAACTAACGTTACATAGACTCGTTAAATTTCATCCCCATGAAATTGAGCGCTTTGCCTAAGGCTCTGGGTTTTGAGGCTCAGAAGAAAGGTTGGTTCTGCCATTTTTTTAATACTATGGACACTCAAAATTATCGAGGGTCCTACCTGCCCGCCACTTATTATGGGGTTGATACTATGATGTCTCATGAGAGGGAGGAATTCTTTAAATGGTACAATACGGTTAAGGGAGGTGTTTTTGATGACCGAGAAGAGATGGCTGCTTATTGTAAAAATGATGTGGTGATCCTTAAAGAAGCCTGTGTGCGTTTCCGCGCCGAGGTTATCAACACATCGGGTCTCGACCCTTTGCAAAGTGTGACCATAGCGTCTCTCTGCATGAAAATGTATCGGTCCAATTTCTTGCAGAAAAACACTATAGCGGTCACCACTTCTGACAACTATCGTGCTAGACAAAAGAACTTTTCGACTGTCTCCATACAGTGGCTGGAATACCTGAGTGCCCGGGATAACATCTTCATCAGACATGCTTTAAATCAAGGGGAAGTCAAAATGGGGCCTTACTACTTAGACGGTTTTAGCGACGTGTCCGGGCGGCGTACCGCTTATGAGTTTGCAGGTTGTATTTACCATGGCTGTCCTCAGTGCTTCGACCCAAACACCTTTAACCCCGTAACACAAAAACTCTGCAGTGATATGTACTATGATTTCCAGGAACGAATTGAAACTTTAAAAAACACCTATGGTTTGAACGTGCTGGTGATTTGGGAACACGAGTGGACGACCCTGAAGCAACAGGATGCGGGGGTACAACGGTTTATGGAAACCTTGGACTTTCCTGAACGTCTTGAGCCCCGGGATGCGTTATTTGGGGGTCGTACCAACGCCCTCTGTTTACATTATGAGGTAAAGGAGGGTGAGAGAGTAGATTACTATGATTTCACCAGTCTGTACCCTTATGTCAACAAGACCAAAATGTACCCGGTGGGGCGTCCAACCATTGTTTATCGTGACTTTCTCGAAATCGGACATTACTTTGGTTTGATCAAAGTCACCATGTACCCTCCTCGCGAGCTGTTCTTACCCGTGTTGCCTTACAGGTGTTCGGGAAAATTGATGTTCCCTCTGTGTAGAATGTGTGTGGAAACTGAAAATCAAACTACCTCTTGTCTGCACAGTGATGAAGAGAGAGCGCTGACGGGTGTCTGGTGTAGCATTGAGCTTGACAAGGCGGTGGAGAAAGGTTACAGAGTCGGTAAGGTGTATGAGGTTTGGCATTTTTCTGAAAAATCTGATACTCTTTTTGCTGATTACATTATGACCCATCTGAAAGGGAAACAGGAGGCATCGGGCTATCCCTCATGGTGTGTTGACTCCGCGGCCAAAGAGCGATACGTTTAGCAATATTTTGAAAAGGAAGGGATCCGTCTAGAGCTGGGGAACATAACTGTAAACCCCGCCAAGAGACAAATGTCCAAACTGATTTTAAACAGTCTGTGGGGTAAGTTTGGGGAAAGAAATTACCGTCTAAACACAACCTTGATTAAAACCCCTGAACAGTTTATAGAATTTATGTTTTCCAAACAACATGCAGTATCACACTTTCAATTCTTAAATGACCACGTGGCACAGGTCCAGTGGAGGGCCCCTAAAGATTTCCCCACCAAACAGGGGAACGTTAATGTTTTCATAGCGGTTTTTACCACGGCTTACGCCCGGCTTGAACTGTACAACTTAATGGATCAGTTGCAGGAACGCACGCTCTATCATGATACTGACTCTGTAATCTTTGTCACCAGGCCAGGGGATTGGGTCCCTCCCCTCGGGGACTACCTTGGGGAGTTAACGAGCGAACTAGATCCTCAGGACCACATAGTGGAGTTTGTTTCAGGGGGTCCTAAGACTTACGCATACAGAACGGCTGCGGGTAAGACCTGTATGAAAGTTAAGGGTTTCACTCTGAACCATTGTAACAACAAGCTCATTAACATCAAGTCTCTGACGACCCTGGTAGAAAGTTTTGTAACCGAGAAAGACGCGCCTCCTCGTGAGATTATTACAGCCGGAAATCAGATCTATCGCAATAAAAAGGGGTACACGTTGGAAAATAGATCACTAAACAAACGGTTCAGGGTGGTGTACAATAAAAGAGTGTTGAAGACTGATTATACCACTCTGCCTTATGGATATTAGCGGTGGTTTTGAAAACAGACTTCAACACCCTTTCTCCTGTATTATAGCCGGTCCCTCCAATTCGGGGAAGAGCTATCTTATAAAGAACATCATAGAAGATGTGGACGCAACCGTGTCCCAAGCTCTTGACAACATAGTGTGGTGTTTCTCTTGCTGGCAACCTCTCTACGATGATTTGGCTTCGAAAAAAAATAATCTGAAATTTGTGCAAGGTCTCCCCGCCTCGTTGTGTGGCGATGACTTGTTCCCGCCCGGTAATACTAACCTAGTGATCCTTGATGACCTGATGGAGCAGGCCGGTGACAACAGTGAAGTGGAAAAAGCTTTCACAAAGTACACTCATCATAGGAATTTAAGTATTATTTATTTAGTTCAAAATCTATTTTTTCAAGGTAAAAAAAGCCGCACTATTAATTTATATGCCAATTATATAATTCTTTTTAAAAACCCCAGAGATAAACTACAGGTCACCGTCTTGGCTCGTCAAATGTACCCTAACCAGACCAAGTTCTTTTTGGAGGCATTTGAGGATGCCACCAAAAAACCCTACGGGTACTTGATTGCGGAATTAAATGCACAAACCCCAGAAGACTTTCCCCTAAGAACAGGTTTGTGCCCGCACGATTGGCCGGCAGTCTATGTGCTAAAGAAAAGGAAATAAATAAGAATGTCTGTTCGGATTAAAAGAAATCTGCCGCTTTTGCAAATGTTATTTGAGAGGAGCCCGCGCCATAGGAAAGCTGTGCTGGCAGGGGCCCCCTCGGATTTGATCGAGACCCTGTGTGAAATAGCTTTTAACATCTTACGCGGTAATATACCCCTAACCCCTTCTCAACATTCTAAACTCAAAAAACAAAAAGCGGTTATCAAGATCATCGCTAATAAGAAGTATTCTATTAAAAGAAAAAGAAAGAAGATTAATCAAACCGGGGGTTTTATAGGACCGCTGTTGAGCATAGCCGTGCCTTTCCTAACCAGTCTTCTAGCTTCCAGAGTGGGTTAATAATGGAATATGCTCAGAAAATGTTTTTGATCCCTCAGGAGCAGCTTGAGAAACTGAGAAAAAATGTTGTCGGGCCAGAGCCCATTAGACAAACGGCCGAAAACAACCTGGACTCTGAAATGAAAGCTATACAGGCCAGGGCCGATTTAAATCAGTATTCCAAAGCCCAGTTGTATACCAACACGTTACAGCGCTACCTCCGTCTGGTTAGACAGGGTGAAAAAGATCAAAACATTTTAACTTTAACCATGGCCTCTCAAGAAAATGGTTCTGGGGCTGATGCGGGGGGAACGGTTGATAAAGATGTTGCGGTGATCAAAGGTTCACACATGTTTGATTTGTTGAAGAGTGTCACTAGCACTAATAAGGTACCCGATAGTCGCCGACCTGTAGGCTGGAATGCTTTCCTACAGGCGATGGCCTGTCTGAACATGCCCCAATCAACAGTTCCTAACCAGGAAACGCGACAAAAAATCCGTCTGTGTAAAGAGGTGGAGCCTGATCTGACTCCGATATCTCATTACTCTGACCATGCTGAGCGACCATCCTCAGGATCTATCCATTGTTGGGAAGCTTATTAATCTCATGTTTTTATTTGTCTCCCCTGTAAATAATGACCCGACAAACAATTTTTTATTTTTATTTTTTATTTTTCAAATGTTGTACATTTATTTATACCATAACCCCTGCTTTGTATAAGAATTGTGTTGAATAAAAACAAAACTAATGATTCAAAGGCTGTTTTCATTATTTTTTCACCTTAACACGCATGACATCTTTTAAAATCCTCACAAGAACACCCCATCTGTATACACGGCTGGCTAGGGTCGTAAGTCATTGTGTTATAAGGGGGGGTCCACAGTGTCCTGACAAACTCTGCCACTTTTTTATCATTTTGGCCTAAATCCTCACTGTACAAGGCCATAATATCGGGGTATGACCTTCCTTTAGATCTATGATATAAGAAAAACACACAGTGTTGACCACAAGTGAAGGTCTGAAGACTTTGTACTTGACGACCGCTGTAAATGGTTTCTTGACAGTTGTTGAGCAGAAAGTTATTGATCTTCCGAGGGAAAGGTC
The DNA here is from genome assembly GCF_036373705.1 of Amia ocellicauda. Taxonomy (NCBI): domain Eukaryota; kingdom Metazoa; phylum Chordata; class Actinopteri; order Amiiformes; family Amiidae; genus Amia; species Amia ocellicauda. The sequence goes on from NW_027102666.1 coordinate 271,462, forward strand.
TGAAATCCGGGGGGTTTGCATAGGAATCAAAAAATTCACCACGGTGGTCCTCCCTTAGATAAATAGCCAGCCAATGTTCTCCGGGCATGTTTTTAGGGTGTGTGTTGATTATGTACATTGCAGGTAAATTCTTGATCTTAAATTTAGGCAGCTGATCGCAGGTGTAGACTCCTTGAAACAGTTTCCGTGAGCTGGCCAGGGCATTCATGATGTGGTTGAGCTCTCTGGTGTTCATTTTAATAATAATCATACATAACGTTTCTCCTCTGATTCACCTCAATAATGTTGTCAAACACTGCATACACGACCATATTTACAGTGCGTGGTAGAGGCTGCTTGAAACGCATCTCCAAACGCATATTGCCCGTCTTCATCTGTGAAAAATGTTGTCCACACTCTTCGTCAGGGGTCAGGTTGAAACCGTACAGGGTGTAACCGCTGCAGTATTCCCGGCGATCGATCAGCCGGGAGTTTGATCCTTGAGATGGCGACCCGTAGCCAGTACTAGACTGTCATATTCACGAACCGCATTGCCGTTTTCAAAGTCAGGTTGAAAAGGTCTGGATGGAACCTGCACACCATCGACGTACAACGCTATAAATTCCGCGTTATAATGTTTAAAGTTAAAGGGGTTCTTGTTGTAAACCCCGGTAAATGCATCATTATCTTCGAGACCTATAATAACCTGTTTTGGGAGCTGTCCTAGAAACAGATTTTCCTGGTTCATCACCCGTGTCCCTGCGGGGATACTGTGGACTTTCATATAGACTCTTTCGATCGGGTACTTGGTGTTTGCCGTCATTAACGCCTGCGCGTGTCCTAGTTTAACCGCCGGGGAGACGGACACTTTTTTCACAAACAGCGAGGCCGATAATATGGTCAGTTTATATTTTTCAGTATCAGGGGTCATCAGAAAAAAAGCACTTTTACTACGGATCATTTTAATTTTAATGTCTACCCCGTTGAGCATGAGTTTTTCTTGGAAAAATATGTCTGCATGGATATGCCCCATTAGCTCAAAGGTCCTCCCTTCTGTTGAAAAGGCCATTCTTTTTTGCAAACCCTTATTGAGTCCCTCTGGATCCTTGTCGTCCATAGCTTCCGGGATGTCTTTGAAGAAAAGGCCGGGGCTGAACTGTTTGCTTAGGGTCTCCTCACTATAATTAAGTATACACTCCATCATGGCTCTATAGGGGTAAGTATTGCTGCTTTGACTAATGAGCCGATCTCCCAGGGTCACATCCACCTGTGAAAACATGGTGGCCACCGGGTAATTGATGACCCCAGCGTTGGTCGTCTTCTCGATTGCATCGCCATCCTCATCAGTCACTTTACAGTTCATTAAAATAAATGTGTTATTCAAATCAATATAATCCTCGCCATTGCCAGCTATAAAAAACTCCAGAGGGGCCGTGTCTGAAATTGCAGAAAGAGGGGGAATCTCTACATATATGATCTTATCTATACTCGTTTGAGTGTATGGAACTGTAAACAGATCCAGTTCTGATTTGACGCATTCTTCCGATAGACTCTTCCGATGGACAAAAGACATGTTTAAAAGATGTATCCTGAGGCTCTATTTTTCTTTCTTTGAGACTTTCTTTTTGCAGGTTTTTTCTTGTGCTGCTTCCTTCTCCGAGTGTTTCCACGATATGTTGGAGAATGAGAGATTCTTCGTTTTTTGTTAGCCACGGATCTTTGTCGCCCCCTGGTGGACACATGCTGTTTCTTCTTTTACCCCCCCCTCCTCGCCATTACCATGAGACCCGAACCCTCCTGATGCTCATGGCTAGCTGGCCGGTTCATAACATTGGTGAACACGTCACTAACAATATTTTTAGCCGCTGATTTCAAGTGGGGTCTGGCTATAGCAAAGCCTCTCTTAAGCAGGGGTATGGCCATTCTAAAGAGACCACGAAAGAGTCCTCCTAGACCGGCGCCATACATTGTGGGGGCTCCTACAATACCGGGCAAGCCGTTCCATCTTGCATCTTGTAATAATCCACATAGGCGCTAGGATCTACATAACCCCTCGAGGTAGCCATTTTAATAATGTACAAACTGTTTCAGGGGTCGAAAATGTAGTTTGACATTAACTTTACTGAAGCGGAAGGGTACGTTGATATTCTGATCCGATTTTACTTCGATCGTGATGTTGTCAAAGTGGGTATTTGAGACTGGTACGTAGTGTGGTTTGTCATAAGTAATTGTGACCATGTCATTGCTTTTACCTTTAATAAGTACATTTCTCAAAAGGGGGACATAACTATCCCCGACCCTCTGGTGGGTTATGATATCCGTATACACATAAAGAGTGTAAAAGCCGCCCCACCACTTCTGAGAACCTGCTCTCTGTGTCAGAATAGAACCCAAATATACGCCCCAGTTGGCCGCTGGTTTGAATGCTAATACCTGGTTTTGACACCTTGTACACTCTGTTTTTAATAGGGTTGTAATATAGCTTGATGTTGGGGGTGCCTTCTGAGAACTGTTTATGCATCTCATCTAATATTTTATCCACATTGTCATAATAACCTCCTTGTATCGTGAATGTCCATTGACTCTTTTTAACATCATCAAAAATGGCGAAGGTGGCATCCTTATCTTGTAAAACAGCCCAAGTGTAAGGATACTGTATTTCCGCCAACCCCACTTCCCACGACCCCCTTAGATCTATAGATTTTCCAAATTGTACCGTGTAACTGGATATTTCATTTTTAGGATATATATCGAGAGAGGCATTACTGGGTAGAGTCACGTAGAAGCCTCCTGATTCCATCTTGAGAATCGAAAGTAATGCCCCCAACACACCCGCGGGCATGTTGTAATAAGGATTGAATATCGCAAACCTGTTGTTCCGGGACCCAACTATTGAACTTTTCAGGCCATCCAAGCCATTTCATCAACACATATTTTTTCCGGTTCTGGGTTTTTTCAGCTAATATCTTTTCAACTCTGTATACACTGTCTTTACCCACAATAATTTTTTGTAACTCGGCTTCGTAAAACGTTCCTTCTATATCCTCCCTGTCATAGTCTTTTAACCGGTACACGGGGGGGTCTCTAGCCAACTGTTCGGTAACTGTAAAATATTCGTCAGAAAATGTTTGTTCATAACCTTTGGCAAAAGTACTCCTTAGCTTTGAAACGCGAACCACATCACCGATGTTGAACTAATAAGTAGTTTTTCCCTTCTTAATAAATGGTCGGTATAATTTTTTATAGACCTTAAAAGAATTACTTTGATCAACATCTAAAGGCTTCATTTTAATACTGGTGTGATACCCTTGGTTGTAAGCATCGATAAAATCCTGAACTTTATCAAAATACTTGAACGTGTTGACCGCTGTAAAATATCTCCACATTTTGGTCTTTATGGTGCGGTTAAACCTCTCCACTACCGATGCCCTAAGCTCATTACCGGTGGTGAAATGATGTATTTTGTGTCTCTTCAGTAGATTCTGAAATTCTCTGTTGAGAAACTCTTTTCCTTTATCAGTCTGCAGTTTTTTAGGACATCGACCCTGGGACAATATATCCTCAAAGGCCCTTGTCACCGCCCGACCTGTTTTATTATGTAGAATGCGAGCCCAGGCATATTTTGATAACACATCGATACACATCAACATCAATTTGTGACCATTGTTATGTTTTGATAAATTTGACATATCGACTAGATCCATTTGCCATTGTGAATCTATGTCAGTTGCATATACGCGGTTTCTTTTAAAGTTAATCCTGAGAGGTTTATGTAAGGTATAGGCGTCTTGTTCCCGTAACCATTCTGAAACAACCACATCATTAACCTTCACTCCGGCCTCAGCGAGTCCTCTTTGAAAACCCTTCTTACCCGCCAAACCCCCAATCTTGGCTGGGTTGTAGTATAGTTCCTGCATTTGGGGAGCTTGCCGAGTCATTCTGTCAAATAACCACACAGACCCACACTATGCGCAAAGTTTTTATACAAGGTTTTTTATTCAACTTCAGGAGAGCAGATACCCCTTTTTAGACATTTGAGAAAAGTATAACATACACAACAATTTTTTCTACGGTCCAGACAAAAAGAAATCAGATGATTGGTTACTTGATCTATATCAACAAATATACCTGTTTCTTTATCTTGTAGGCACACACCTCAGTTACATATGTAAATAAAACAACAATATGACCTATTTTAAAAGTAAACAGAGGTGTATTAAACATGCTCAGTAAAAGGTCATACAGATGTTGATGAAATGGCCTAATATCATTCTTGGCCCCCTTGAGCCCTTCATCCCAGTGTTCGTACCCCCCGGTCTTTGTTACAGCAGCCATTCACTTTTCCAGGTTTGAAAGTTGATCCTCATCGATGGTTAAATCTGTAGAGAAAAGGCTCGCGTTGGCTACTTTTCTGTCAAGCACATGGTGTAATAGCGCTCTCAGGTTAGCTGCAGAGTGTTGATGACAGAACCAGTTGCAGAAGCAGTCCAGAACATTCCCCATGTTCAAAGTCCCTTAGTTCAGGTCAGAGTCTGAATCAGTGGCGTAGATGTCGAATTCTTCGTCGCTGCCCCCAGCTTTAACTTCTTTACGGAAGAAATAAGCTTTTAGCTTGCCAGCGGTTTTTCTACTCGGCTCATCCAGGTCATTGAGCAGCTGCCCAAGTTTCTCTATTATAAACGGCTCCTTTTTCAGCTCCAGCAAAATCTCATCTATGATTTTCTGGACTTGTCCCACAGTGACATGTATGTGGGAGTAAGAGAGCGCCTTGATTAGTGCCGGTTTCAGCCACGGTTTGTTCAGTCTTCTGTAAAACACGTTGAAATAGAACAGGAAATAGTAACGGTCTGGTTCAAACAAACAACTGTGTCTCAACTGACTGGGGTGATTCACTTCACACCCCCGACAGACTTCTTTCAGAGCTCGGTCGATGAGAGCACTCAGAATATACACCAGGGTGCTTTTAACCACTCTGCTTACTTGGTCACATACCCCGGGCAAGAATCCTGCGTCTTCATCACGCCCCCGGGACAGTCCGATGCTCATTGGGTCGCCTGGTGGTTTGTGGGGTGTTTCTCCATCCATTGGACTGACCCCCTCCTGAGACGCACAGACGTTAGACAATTCGGCAAAATCGAGGCCCTCCATGAGCTCCAGAGGCTGGGGATCCCCGAGACTCATTTGGACATCCATCGCACCGCATGTTGTTTCGTCCTGAGGGACCGGGGTCTGAGGTCTTGGAGAGTAACCACAGTCAAAGGGTTCCAGAGTGTATACAAAATCTGGGGAATAGAACCAGGGGTGATCCCGGGTTTGAAGAGGCCTGTAGAGCCTGTCGACGTCCGCAGCTTTCGGGTAAGACATTCTCTTTAATTTTAAACCATGAATGAATTGTTGCACCTTTTATCCTATCTCTTCACTACGTCACGACACACCGCCCTCTTAGAAGAGAGTAGCCCCTGAGCCGTCAGACCCCCCTCCAAAACCCCACACGTCGTCTGTCGTAGTTCTGCAAGCTTTCCCATTCACACCTTTCAAAACCCTGAGTCGGAGACTCCATTTCGCATTCTCTTGGACCCTCTTGCAAGCCTTCTAGAGTCTTATCCACAAGCCCCAGATCTCTCCAGGCCATCACCTTCAACCAGTCCTCATAAGAGTATTCAATTACCGTCTCAAAAGGTTCCAACGTACCCTCCTTCTCTCCCAAAGCAAGAAGCTCCACTCCAACATAGCTGGGATCCCTTTTAAAGCGGTTACCCCGTCGAGCCCCCCAGAACAACACCCAGGAGCGTTCAATCTTCAAATTGGTGAGTACAGGAACCCTTGCCCGGGATTGTTTCTTGCGGGGTTTCATGTTGATGTCGCTGGACATGTTGAAGAAGCGGGATGTTTCAGAAGCTGAGAATTAAAGAGGTATTGCCTAAAAGAAGCGCGGGTTCTTAAATAGAGAGGAGAGTTTCGGGGCATTGCCTTCAGAGGGGTGGGGGTATTTATGGGTGGCCTTGTTGTTCAGGGTTTTATGGGTGCACACTTTCTGACGGATATGACGTAGGAATAATTAAGGAAATAACTCTACCTAAAATCACGCCCCCCAATTATGACGTAGGAATATTAATAAGCTTAGGGCATACGTCATAACAAAATAGGCCGCGCCCAAAAACCCCTACTATCTACTCTTATGTAGTTGAAGGCGCAGTATAGCTCTCATAGTCTGGTGGTGACGGAAGACCACCAGCCGTTTGAACAAGCCATTCAGCATCACCTTGTTGGGTTAAGTGCAGGCACTGTCAGAGCGCAGGGCGTCCTGCCTTTGAAAGAGTTTCCGAAGTGTCCTGATGTGCCCTTTAGCAATGCAAAATAGGTCAGTGAAAATAGAAACCTTTATCTCACAGGCTGGCCCACGGGAAACGCCTGTGCGCGTTTTATCAGCCTGCTTCGATGGGAGGCATTCGAAACGCCAGGACGGGTCGTTTTCCGTAGTGTAGTGGCTATCACGTTTGCCTCACACGCGAAAGGTCCCCGGTTCGAAACCGGGCGGAAACAACCCGCGGTGCACGCGTGCCAGTGCCATGTTACCCGTCGCCATCTCTCTGCCCCAAGGCCGGCCGTCATTTTCTCTTCCTCGGAGTGGCAAGAAATCCTGACCTTGAGAATAAACGATCGCAGAAGGGTAGCTTTGCGAGGCGCTGGAACTCACACTTTTAAAATCGATACATGTTGTAGCTGTTACAATACGACCGTAGCAGGATCAGCGACATTGCTGTTACTCTTATGTAGTCGAAGGCGCAGTATAGCTCTGATAGTCTGGTGGTGACGGAGGACCTCCAGCCGTTTGAACAAGCCATTCAGCATCACCTTGTTGGGCTAAGTGCAGGCACTGTCAGAGCGCAGGGCGACCTGCCTTTGATAGAGTTTCCTAAGTGTCCCGAAATTGGTGCACTCAGAGCGTCCGTCCGTCGACAGGTTGAAATAGTAAACGCTGGTGTAGCCACTTTTAATTGAAATATGATGATGATGATGATGATGATGTTGTTGTTCTTGTTCTTGTTGTTGTTGTTGTTCTTGTTTTTCTTGTTGTCGTCGTGGTCGCCGTCATTATTATTGTTAAAGTAAAGCAGTAGTTAGATTTGTTGCTACCGTAAGGTGTAGAAGGCACAATAGCTTTGTGATTGTCTGATGGTGGCACAAGACGAGCAGCAGCTGTTTGAACAAGCCATTGAGCATCACCTTGTTGGGGTAAGTGTAAGTCTTGTCATAGCTCAGGGCGTTCTTCCTTTGAAAGAGTTTCCAAAGTGTCCTGATGTGCCCTTGAGCAATGCAAAATAGGTCAGTGAAAATAGAAACCTTTATCTCACAGGCTGGCCCACGGGAAACCCCTGTGCGCGTTTTACCAGCCGGCTTCGATGGGAGCCATTTGAAACACCAGGACGGGTCGGTTTCCGTAGTGTAGTGGCTATCACGTTCGCCTCACACGCGAAAGGTCCCTGGTTCGAAACCGGGCGGAAACAACCCGCGGTGCACGCGTGCCAGTGCCGTGTTACCCCTTCGCCATCTCTCTGCCCCAAGGCCGGCCGTCGTTTTCTCTTCCTCGGAGTGGCAAGAAATCCTGACCTTGAGAACAAACGATCGCAGAAGGGTAGCTTTGCGAGGCACTGGAACTGACACTTTTAAAATCGATACATGTTATTGCGTTACAATACGACCGTAGCAGGATCGGCGACATTGCTGTTACTCTTATGTAGTTGAAGGCGCAGTATAGCTCTGATAGTCTGGTGGTGACGGAAGACCACCAGCCGTTTGAACAAGCCATTCAGCATCACCTTGTAGGGCTAAACGCAGGCACTGTCAGAGCGCAGGTCGTCCTGCCTTTGAAAGAGTTTCCGAAGTGTCCCGAAATCGGTGCACTCAGAGCGTTCGTCCATCGACAGGTTGAAATTGTAAACGCTGGTGTAGCCACTTTTAATTAAAATCTGATGATGATGATGTTGTTGTTGTTATTCTTGTTGTCGTCGTAGTCGCCGTCATTATTAATGTTAAAGTAAAGCAGTAGTTAGATTTGTTGCTACCGTAAGGTGTAGAAGGCACAATAGCTTCAGATTATTTTCATTGACTCAGAGCGTGTTGTGTGCATGTATTGTAAATAAGGCTATAACATCTGTTTTAAGTTCTGTAAAATTATTTTTCAGCCAGTCAACAGCAGTTATTTCCCAACGCTGAGGAGATAATCTGGAACAACGACGGTAAGATTTTTGTGTTTGCGCTCATGGGTTCTTATGTATGGGTGTGTGTGGTTTTGAAGAGGCTCATTAGAGTTATGAAAACGTTTTAATATATATTAATGCCGGTCTCTTTAATTACACAGATACTATCGAAAGGCCTGTGATTAATGTCTCCGAGGATCGACCAAGAGAAGTGGTTGTCCCTAGACAGGCTGTCTGCCGACCGGGTAAGAACTAAACCCCTGTTTGTTTGTATAACGTTTCTGTAAGATGTTTGAGTCCAGTTTTGTTAATTTTAAAAAATTATCCTGTCTAACAGTATTAAGAAACGTGGTTCGAGACAACGAAAGGCCTTCCACATCGAGGGCTTGTTTCGTTTTACCTACTAGAACAGTAACCTTTCAAGAATCTGAAAGGCCGTCAGCCCCGGTATCTGATAGCTGTGAGTATATATCTGCAGCCTGTAAGAGGTTAAAGCTTTTTATAAAGCGGTGTGGTTAAAGGTTAAACATGTCTCTTACCTTCACAGCGGTGCAAAAAGCTAAACCAGCCAAAAAAAATAAGAAACGATTATTCTGTGGAGGTAAGTAAGATCTTTCAAACTTTAATGTTTTTAAAAGGGCTTTGTTTGCCCGTTGAGGGCTAATATTTAAGCGATTTAAGCGTTTCCTATAGGGCGGGGGGTTCTGGGAAAGATCTTTAGAAGTCCGGACAGGTCTAGGCTTGTTTCTGGGGAACGTGTTTAGAAATGACCGATTGCCGTACCGTCTGGTTAGGAAGTAAAGCCGTCCGAAAGGGTTTAGTAAGTTGTTTGACTTATCTCCCGCTATTATACTTCTGTTTTAAAGTGGTTGTAGGAAAAGGCTTGAAGGTGTTCATTGTATTTAATATTTAAACAGATCGTGAAAACGTTTGTGAAACAGGAAGTCCCGGGATCAGGAATCGTTTACACTTGGAAGGTTCGTTTAAAAATGAAATGTTGTTGTGTGTGTGTGTGTTTTATTAACAATATTACAGTTTTTAAAGAAACATTTAAGAAACAGTTTATTTACAGTTTATTTACAGCGGCTTCTCTGTTTTACATTTATTATCAAGTCCTAATAAATATATTGTCTGTAAATAATATTGCGTTGTATTGAATGTCTAAGGCTATTTTCAAAGGTCTAAAAAAGCTAAAGGTTTTGAATGTCCTGGACATGTTGTTTTAAGTTTGATTTCTGTCGCCGTTTAAAGATGTAAATGTAATGTATATTTTTATTCTTCCCAAGACTCTTGGGATAGTCATTCTGTGGATGAGCTATTGAGAACAATTACCCCGTCTAAGTGGGATCAAACATCTTCCCCGGTGAGATCACCAAGAGGATCCCCCACGGTGGTCATGGAGACCCCCCAACATCTACTCAGGCCACAGCCTTCTGGGGGTAATTCAACACCCCAGATTCAGCCCGCCGCATTGTCGGGCGGAACAAATAGAGGCATCCAACAACCTCATGGGTCGCCGTCAGTCAGGGCTGACACACCACCCAACGACGGCCTGGTTTCAACATCGTTCCCCCAGACCCATTTCTTGGCTACAGAAACGCGGAACAGTACCCCGCGCTTGGCCAGGGTGTCACCGCAAGGGCCTTCTTGGTCTCCGTCCATGAGTATACGCTCGCTCCCTGCCTCCTTCGACCGAGATTTACCGGAGCGACCATCCTTTGAAGCTGAGCCAGGCCACCAGCCCCCGGAGCTACTTCCTGAAGGTCAGCATGAGTTGCTACATACTTTGTTACAAAATCAAAGACTTGTGTTAGTGGGGCAAAACCTGGTGATAGAGAGCCAAAACACCCTTATTAATACCCTTACTAACGAATTGTACAGTATTTAATGTTATAATAGACACAAAACGCCTTACTATTGTGGGTTGTTGGAAAAATAAAAAATAAATTAAAAAATGTCCTGACTTGGTAAAAGAACTCACAAACTAAAGGATTATGAACAAGCTAGGGCCCCAAAAAGACCTTCCCGAGAGAACATCCCCGGCCCTGTTGTGAACTCCTCTGATGTCCCAATGAACCTGGAACTATTACAAATGATAAATGATGTAAATAACCCCCAATTACCACCGATAGAATGTGAATTAACAGACTTACCGGTGAACCCCGACCTGTTACAGATGGTCAATGATCTAAATAACCACCTCCCACCGGTAGCGCTTATAGAGGCTCACCCCCTAGTTCACCCCGATTTGTTTGAAATGGTGGAGGCTTTGGAGGAGCTACCCCGACCAAATTCTGCCCCTATTATAAATGATTTGAGACAATTAGAACACAGGATGGCGGCAGAAGCAGCCATCACTATAGAGGAGGGTCTTGACATTAACCGGTTGGATATCTTTGAAGGACTTTTACAGGCTTTAAATGAGCCTCCTCAAAAAGGGGGTTTTGTAGATGTCAGCAGTGGGGGTGTTCGGAATGTGGAGGGTTCTGAGACTGATAAGGCTGTGGAGGACATGCTCTGTGAGAATGTAGGGGGTGAAGGCTTTGTTCAAAATGATGATGTGTCCAAGAGTACCAGTGATCCCGTGATTATAGATAGACCGGCCTATAACAATTTTGAAATGATTCAGCGTTTTAATTTTGCAGAACTTTTAAATTGTGACAATTATGCAGAAATATTTGTCAACATACACGAGGCCTTGCAAAAAATGCTTGAACAGGTTGCTGAAAGGGTCAGACCTCGAGATGTTGTACAGTTAGAACTCAGAGGGGATGATTTGTTTAGCAACCTATCTGTAATGCTGAGTGGAGATAATTTAGATGTCTGGCTAAAATCGAAGCGTTATTGCAAAGTAACGCAGCCATCTTAGCTGATGAAAGTCTGTCTCTGGTAATGAATGTGGTTCGTAACCCTGAGGGTGGGGCGCTTAGAAGACTGTCGAAATGCTTGAAGAACGTCATAATTAGGACCAAGCTCAGGCAATTAGTGGTGAGTTCCAGTGGGGACAATAAGCTCTGTTTTGCTTACAGTTTAATAAAACTACTCACCCCCGACATGCCTGAACCCCAAGCTCTGCAAGAGGCTTTAATGCTTCATCAGAGGGCCGGCTTAAACTCTCAACAGATGGTTGCCTTTTCAGACATCACCAAGTTTGAGGAGTTGTTGTCTTTAAAAATTGTTGTGTGGTACCGTTGTGAGGTAAAGGAAGTATTTGTGAAATTTCAGACACATCCTGAAACCTATACACAGACACTGTTTCTCTTCCTAAGTGATAGTCATTACTTTGGAATAAAGAGTTTGACGGCTTTTTTGGGTTGTTCGTATGTTTGTCATTGGTGTTATAAGGCCTTCAATGATAAGCTTAAGCACCGCTGTGACGGTTACTGTAACGTCTGTTTCAATCCGCAATGTCTTAAGGGTTTGGCCCCTACCATCCGATGTAAAGATTGCTTAAGGATTTGTCTCTCAGCGTTCTGTTTTTCCGAGCATAAGGTACAGAGGGCCGCTGCTGAGGGGGTTTAAAAACGGAGTTATTGTGATCAAACTAAATATTGCCCGCAGTGTTGCCTCCAGTACCGTTTTCATGAGGTTAAACCACACAAATATCTGGAGCCGAGATGCAGGATCTGTAATGCTGATTTAATGCTGATGGTCCGAACACCAGTGCTTTATTCAGCCGGTTAAAAAGGAGCCGCCGCACAACCGGTATGTCTTTTTTGATTTTGAATGCCGGCAAGAAAACGGGGTCCACGTTGCTAATTATATACACTGCATTGACATGTTGGATCGTGAGTGGTCAGCTAGCGGTGAGAGTTGTGTCAGGGATTTCTTTACGCGGTATCGCGGTCCAAAATACCTCAATTACACATTTGTTGCCCACAATGCTAAGGGTTATGATTCTTACATTTTGATGAAGTATCTGGTGGAAAATGGGGTGACCCCAAAAATAATAGCTCAGGGTAGCAAGATCATGTGTTTCACCGACGAAGCTTTCAACTAACGTTACATAGACTCGTTAAATTTCCTCCCCATGAAATTGAGCGCTTTGCCTAAGGCTCTGGGTTTTGAGGCTCAGAAGAAAGGTTGGTTCTGCCATTTTTTTAATACTAAGGACACTCAAAATTATCGAGGGTCCTACCCGCCCGCCTCTTATTATGGGGTTGATACTATGATGTCTCATGAGAGGGAGGAATTCTTTAAATGGTACAATACGGTTAAGGGAGGTGTTTTTGATTTCCGAGAAGAGATGGCCGCTTATTGTAAAAATGATGTGGTGATCCTTAAAGAAGCCTGTGTGCGTTTCCGCGCCGAGGTTATCAACACATCGGGTCTCGACCCTTTGCAAAGTGTGACCATAGCGTCTCTCTGCATGAAAATGTATCGGTCCAATTTCTTGCAGAAAAACACTATAGCGGTCACCACTTCTGACAACTATCGTGCTAGACAAAAGAACTTTTCGACTGTCTCCATACAGTGGCTGGAATACCTGAGTGCCCGGGATAACATCTTCATCAGACATGCTTTAAATCAAGGGGAAGTCAAAATGGGGCCTTACTACTTAGACGATTTTAGCGACGTGTCCGGGCGGCGTACCGCTTATGAGTTTGCAGGTTGTATTTACCATGGCTGTCCTCAGTGCTTCGACCCAAACACCTTTAACCCCGTAACACAAAAACTCTGCGGTGATATGTACTATGATTTCCAGGAACGAATTGAAACTTTAAAAAACACCTATGGTTTGAACGTGCTGGTGATTTGGAAACACGAGTGGACGACCCTGAAGCAACAGGATGCGGGGGTACAACGGTTTATGGAAACCTTGGACTTTCCTGAACGTCTAGAGCCCCGGGATGTGTTATTTGGGGGTCGTACCAACGCCCTCTGTTTACATTATGAGGTAAAGGAGGGTGAGAGAGTAGATTACTATGATTTCACCAGTCTGTACCCTTATGTCAACAAGACCAAAATGTACCCGGTGGGGCGTCCAACCATTGTTTATCGTGACTTTCTCGAAATCGGACATTACTTTGGTTTGATCAAAGTCACCATGTACCCTCCTCGCGAGCTGTTCTTACCCGTGTTGCCTTACAGGTGTTCGGGAAAATTGATGTTCCCTCTGTGTAGAACGTGTGTGGAAACTGAAAATCAAACTACCTCTTGTCTGCACAGTGATGAAGAGAGAGCGCTGACGGGTGTCTAGTGTAACATTGAGCTTGACAAGGCGGTGGAGAAAGGTTACAGAGTCGGTAAGGTGCATGAGGTTTGGCATTTTTCTGAAAAATCTGATACTCTTTTTGCTGATTACATTATGACCCATCTGAAAGGGAAACAGGAGGCATCGGGCTATCCCTCATGGTGTGTTGACTCCGCGGCCAAAGAGCGATACGTTCAGCAATATTTTGAAAAGGAAGGGATCCGTCTAGAGCCGGGGAACATAACTGTAAACCCCGCCAAGAGACAAATGTCCAAACTGATTTTAAACAGTCTGTGGGGTAAGTTTGGGGAAAGAAATTACCGTCTAAACACAACCTTGATTAAAACCCCTGAACAGTTTATAGAATTTATGTTTTCCAAACAACATGCAGTATCACACTTTCAATTCTTAAATGACCACGTGGCACAGGTCCAGTGGAGGGCCCCTAAAGATTTCCCCACCAAACAGGGGAACGTTAATGTTTTCATAGCGGTTTTTACCACGGCTTACGCCCGGCTTGAACTGTACAACTTAATGGATCAGTTGCAGGAACGCACGCTCTATCATGATACTGACTCTGTAATCTTTGTCACCAGGCCAGGGGATTGGGTCCCTCCCCTCGGGGACTACCTTGGGGAGTTAACGAGCGAACTAGATCCTCAGGACCACATAGTGGAGTTTGTTTCAGGGGGTCCTAAGACTTACGCATACAGAACGGCTGCGGGTAAGACCTGTATGAAAGTTAAGGGTTTCACTCTGAACCATTGTAACAACAAGCTCATTAACATCAAGTCTCTGACGACCCTGGTAGAAAGTTTTGTAACCAAGAAAGACGCGCCTCCTCGTGAGATTATTACAGCCGGAAATCAGATCTATCGCAATAAAAAGGGGTACACGTTGGAAAATAGATCACTAAACAAACGATTCAGGGTGGTGTACAATAAAAGAGTGTTGAAGACTGATTATACCACTCTGCCTTATGGATATTAGCGGTGGTTTTGATAACAGATTTCAACACCCTTTCTCCTGTATTATAGCCGGTCCCTCCAATTCGGGGAAGAGCTATCTTATAAAGAACATCATAGAAGATGTGGACGCAACCGTGTCCCAAGCTCTTGACAACATAGTGTGGTGTTACTCTTGCTGGCAACCTCTCTACGATGATTTGGCTTCGAAAAAAAATAATCTGAAATTTGTGCAAGGTCTCCCCGCCTCGTTGTGTGACGATGACTTGTTCCCGCCCGGTCAAACTAATCTAGTGATCCTTGATGACCTGATGGAGCAGGCCGGTGACAACAGTGAAGTGGAAAAAGCTTTCACAAAGTGCACTCATCATAGGAATTTAAGTATTATTTATTTAGTTCAAAATCTATTTTTTCAAGGTAAAAAAAGCCGCACTATTAATTTAAATGCCAATTATATAATTCTTTTTAAAAACCCCAGAGATAAACTACAGGTCACCGTCTTGGCTCGTCAAATGTACCCTAACCAGACCAAGTTCTTTTTGGAGGCATTTGAGGATGCCACCAAAAAACCCTACGGGTACATGATTGCGGACTTAAAAGCACAAACCCCAGAAGACTTTCGCCTCAGAACAGGTTTGTGCCCGCCCGATTGGCCGGCAGTGTATGTGCTAAAGAAAAGGAAATAAATAAGAATGTCTGTTCGGATTAAAAGAAATCTGCCGCTTTTGCAAATGTTATTTGAGGGGAGCCCGCGCCATAGGAAAGCTGTGCTGGCAGGGGCCCCCTCGGATTTGATCGAGACCCTGTGTGAAATAGCTTTTAACATCTTACGTGGTAATATACCCCTAACCCCTTCTCAACATTCTAAACTCAAAAAACAAAAAGCGGTTATCAAGATCATCGCTAATAAGAAGTATTCTATTAAAAGAAAAAGAAAGAAGATAAATCAAACCGGGGGTTTTATAGGACCGCTGTTGAGCATAGCCGTGCCTTTCCTAACCAGTCTTCTAGCTTCCAGAGTGGGTTAATAATGGAATATGCTCAGAAAATGTTTTTGATCCCTCAGGAGCAGCTTGAGAAACTGAGAAAAAATGTTGTCGGGCCAGAGCCCATTAGACAAACGGCCGAAAACAACCTGGACTCTGAAATGAAAGCTATACAGGCCAGGGCCGATTTAAATCAGTATTCCAAAGCCCAGTTGTATACCAACACGTTACAGCGCTACCTCCGTCTGGTTAGACAGGGTGAAAAAGATCATAACATTTTAACTTTAACCATGGCCTATCAAGAAAATGGTTCTGGGGCTGATGCGGGGGGTACGGTTGATAAAGATGTTGCGGTGACCGAACCTGTTGAGAGTTCAGAGGGAGATGTTGTAACGGATGTTTTGAGAAACATGCCGGCCAGAAGCAAAAGACATGCACAATATATCCTGCACAAAATGGTTCAGAAACCGCGGGTAACTGCTTGGAATGAACAGGGTGAATTTGTTTTTAAAGGACAACTGATCAAAGGTTCACACATGTTTGATTTGTTGAAGAGTTTCACTAGCACTAATAAGGTACCCGATAGTCGCCGACCTGTAGGCTGGAATGCTTTCCTACAGGCGATGGCCTGTCTGAACATGCCCCAATCAACAGTTCCTAACCAGGAAACGCTACAAAAAATCCGCCCCTTGTAAAGAGGTGGAGCCTGATCTGACTCCGATATCTCATTACTCTGACCGTGCTGAGCGACCATCCTCAGGATCTATCCATCGTTGGGAAGCTTATTAATATCATGTTTTTATTTGTCTCCCATGTAAATAATGACCCGACAAACAATTTTTTTTTTTTTTTTTTTTTCAAATGTTGTACATTTATTTATACCATAACCCCTGCTTTGTATAAGAATTGTGTTGAATAAAAACAAAACTAATGATTCAAAGGCTGTTTTCATTATTTTTTCAACTTAACACGCATGACATCTTTTAAAATCCTCACAAGAACACCCCATCTGTATACATGGCTGGCTAGGGTCGTAAGTCATTGTGTTATAAGGGGGGGTCCACAGTGTACTGACAAACTCTGCCACTTTTTTATCATTTTGGCCTAAATCCTCACTGTACAAGGCCATAATATCGGGGTATGACCTTCCTTTAGATCTATGATATAAGAAAAACACACAGTGTTGACCACAAGTGAAGGTCTGAAGACTTTGTACTTGACGACCGCTGTAAATGGTTTCTTGACAGTTGTTGAGCAGAAAGTTATTTATCTTCCGAGGGAAAGGTCTGAAATCCGGGGGGTTTGCATAGGAATCAAAAAATTCACCACGGTGGTCCTCCCTTAGATAAATAGCCAGCCAATGTTCTCCGGGCATATTTTTAGGGTGTGTGTTGATTATGTACATTGCAGGTAAATTCTTGATCTTAAATTTAGGCAGCTGATCGCAGGCGTAGACTCCTTGAAACAGTTTCCGTGAGCCGGCCAGGGCATTCATGATGTGGTTGAGCTCTCTGGTGTTCATTTTAATAATAATCATACAGAACGTTTCTCCTCTGATTCTCCTCAATAATGTTGTCAAACACAGCATTCACGACCATATTTACAGTGCGTGGTAGAGGCTGCTTGAAACGCATCACCAAACGCATATTGCACGTCTTCATCAGTGAAAAATGTTGTCCACACTCTTCGTCAGGGGTCAGGTTGAAACCGTACAGGGTGTAACCGCTGCAGTATTCCCGGCGATCGATCAGCAGAGTTTGATCCTTGAGATGGCGACCCGTAGCCAGTACTAGACTGTAATATTCACGAACCGCATTGCCGTTTTCAAAGTCAGGTTGAAAAGGTCTGGATGGAACCTGCACACCATCGATGTACAACGCTATAAATTCCGCGTTATAATGTTTAAAGATAAAGGGGTTCTTGTTGTAAACCCCGGTAAATGCATCATTATCCACGAGACCTATAATAACCTGTTTTGGGAGCTGTCCTAGAAACAGATTTTCCTGGTTCATCACCCGTGTCCCTGCGGGGATACTGTGGACTTTCATATAGACTCTTTCGATCGGGTACTTGGCGTTTGCCGTCATTAACGCCTGCGCGTGTCCTAGTTTAACCGCCGGGGAGACGGACACTTTTTTCACAAACAGCGAGGCCGATAATATGGTCAGTTTATATTTTTCAGTATCAGGGGTCATCAGACAAAAAGCACTTTTACTACGGATCATTTTAATTTTAATGTCTACCCCGTTGAGCATGAGTTTTTCTTGGAAAAATATGTCTGCATGGATATGCCCCATTAGCTCAAAGGTCCTCCCTTCTGTTGAAAAGGCCGTTCTTTTTTGCAAACCCTTATTGAGTCCCTCTGGATCCTTGTCGTCCATAGCTTCCGGGATGTCTTTGAAGAAAAGGCCGGGGTTGAACTGTTTGCTTAGGGTCTCCTCACTATAATTAAGGATACACTCCATCATGGCTCTATAGGGGTAAGTATTGCTGCTTTGACTAATGAGCCGATCTCCCAGGGTCACATCCACCTGTGAAAACATGGTGGCCACCGGGTAATTGATGACCCCAGCGTTGGTCGTCTTCTCGATTGCATCGCCATCCTCATCAGTCACTTTACAGTTCATTAAAATAAATGTGTTATTCAAATCAATATAATCCTCGCCATTGCCAGCCATAAAAAACTCCAGAGGGGCCGTGTCTGAAATTGCAGAAAGAGAGGGAATCTCTACATATATGATCTTATCTATACTCGTTTGAGTGTATGGAACTGTAAACAGATCCAGTTCTGATTTGACGCATTCTTCCGATAGACTGTGGACAAAAGACATGTTTAAAAGATGTATCCTGAGGCTCTATTTTTCTTTCTTTTAGACTTTCTTTTTGCAGGTTTTTTCTTGTGCTGCTTCCTTCTCCGAGTGTTTCCACGATATGTTGGAGAATGAGAGATTCTTCGTTTTTTGTTAGCCACGGATCTTCGTCTCCCCCTGGTGGACACATGCTGTTTCTTCTTTTACCCCCCCTCCTCGCCATTACCATGAGACCCGAACCCTCCTGATGCTCATGGCTAGCTGCCCGGTTCATAACATTGGTGAACACGTCACTAACAATATTTTTAGCCGCTGATTTCAAGTGGGGTCTGGCTATAGCAAAGCCTCTCCTAAGCAGGGGTACGGCCATTCTAAAGAGACCACGAAAGAGTCCTCCTAGACCGGCGCCATACATTGTGGGGGCTCCTACAATACCGGGCAAGCCGTTCCCGGCTTGCATCTTGTAATAATCCACATAGGCGCTAGGATCTACATAACCCCTCGAGGTAGCCATTTTAATAATGTACACACTGTTTCAGGGGTCGAAAATGTAGTTTGACAATAACTTTACCGAAGCGGAAGGGTACGTTGATATTCTGATCCGATTTGACTTCGATCGTGATGTTGTCAAAGTGGGTCTTTGAGACTGGTACGTAGTGTGGCTTGTCATAAGTAATTGTGACCATGTCATTGCTTTTACCTTTAATAAGTACATTTCTCAAAAGGGGGACATAACTATCCCCGACCCTCTGGTGGGTTATGATATCCGTATACACATAAAGAGTGTAAAAGCCGCCCCACCACTTCTGAGAACCTGCTCTCTGTGTCAGAATAGAACCCTAATATACGCCCCAGTTGGCCGCTGGTTTGAATGCTAATACCTGGTTTTGACACCTTGTACACTCTGTTTTTAATAGGGTTGTAATATAGCTTGATGTTGGGGGTGCCTTCTGAGAACTGTTTATGCATCTCATCTAATATTTTATCCACATTGTCATAATAACCTCCTCGTATCGTGAATATCCATTGATTTTAACATCATCAAAAATGGCGAAGGTGGCATCCTTATCTTGTAAAACAGCCCAAGTGTAAGGATACTGTATTTCCGCCAACCCCACTTCCCACGACCCCCTTAGATCTATAGATTTTCCAAATTGTACCGTGTAACTGGATATTTCATTTTTAGGGTATATATCGAGAGAGGCGTTACTGGGTAGAGTCACGTAGAAGCCTCCTGATTCCATCTTGAGTACCGAAAGTAATGCCCCCAACACACCCACGGGCATGTTGTTATAAGGATTGAATATCGCAAACCTGTTGTTCCGGGACCCAACTATTGAACTTTTCAGGCCATCCAAGCCATTTCACCAACACGTATTTTTTCCGGTTCTGGGTTTTTTCAGCTAATATCTTTTCAACTCTGTATACACTGTCTTTACCCACAATCATTTTTTGTAACTCGGCTTCGTAAAACGTTCCTTCTATATCCTCCCCGTCATAGTCTTTTAACCGGTACACGGGGGGGTCTCTAGCCAACTGTTCGGTAACTGTAAAATATTCGTCAGAAAATGTTTGTTCATAACCTTTGGCAAAAGTACTCCTTAGCTTTGAAACGCGAACCACATCACCGATGTTGAACTTATAAGTAGTTTTTCCCTTCTTAATAAATGGTCCGTATAATTCTTTATAGACCTTAAAAGAATTACTTTGATCAACATCTATAGGCTTCATTTTAATACTGGTGTGATACCCTTGGTTGTAAGCATCGATAAAATCCTGAACTTTATCAAAATACTTGAACGTGTTGACCGCTGTAAAATATCTCCAGATTTTGGTCTTCATGGTGCGGTTAAACCTCTCCACTACCGATGCCTTAAGCTCATTACCGGTGGTGAAATGATGTATTTTGTGTCTCTTCAGTAGATTCTGAAATTCTCTGTTGAGAAACTCTTTTCCTTTATTAGTCTGCAGTTTTTTAGGACATCGACCCTGGGACAATATATCCTTGTCACCGCCCGACCTGTTTTATTATGTAGAATGCGAGCCCAGGCATATTTTGATAACACATCGATACACATCAACATCAATTTGTGACCATTGTTATGTTTTGATAAATTTGACATATCGACTAGATCCATTTGTCATTGTGAGTCTATGTCAGTTGCATATACGCGGTTTCTTTTAAAGTTAATCCTGAGAGGTTTATGTAAGGTATAGGCGTCTTGTTCCCGTAACCATTCTGAAACAACCACATCATTAACCTTCACTCCGGCCTCAGCGAGTCCTCTTTGAAAACCCTTCTTACCCGCCAAACCCCCAATCTTGGCTGGGTTGTAGTATAGTTCCTGCATTTGGGGAGCTTGCCGAGTCATTCTGTCAAATAACCACACAGACCCACACTATGCGCAAAGTTTTTATACAAGGTTTTTTATTCAACTTCAGGAGAGCAGATACCCCTTTTTAGACATTTGAGAAAAGTATAACATACACAACAATTTTTTCTACGGTCCAGACAAAAAGAAATCAGATGATTGGTTACTTGATCTATATCAACAAATATACCTGTTTCTTTATCTTGTAGGCACACACCTCAGTTACATATGTAAATAAAACAACAATATGACCTATTTTAAAAGTAAACAGAGGTGTATTAAACATGCTCAGCAAAAGGTCATACAGATGTTGATGAAATGGCCTAATATCATTCTTGGCCCCCTTGAGCGCTTCATCCCAGTGTTCGTACCCCCCGGTCTTTGTTACAGCAGCCATTAACTTTTCCAGGTTTGAAAGTTGATCCTCATCGATGGTTAAATCTGTAGAGAAAAGGCTCGCGTTGGCTACTTTTCTGTCAAGCACATGGTGTAATAGCGCTCTCAGGTTAGCTGCAGAGTGTTGATGACAGAACCAGTTGCAGAAGCAGTCCAGAACATTCCCCATGTTCAAAGTCCCTTAGTTCAGGTCAGAGTCTGAATCAGTGGCGTAGATGTCGAATTCCTCGTCGCTGCCCCCAGCTTTAACTTCTTTACCGAAGAAATAAGCTTTTAGCTTGCCAGCGGTTTTTCTACTCGGCTCATCCAGGTCATTGAGCAGCTGCCCAAGTTTCTCTATTATAAACGGCTCCTTTTTCAGCTCCAGCAAAATCTCATCTATGATTTTCTGGACTTGTCCCACAGTTACATGTATGTGGGAGTAAGACAGCGCCTTGATTAATGCCGGTTTCAGCCACGGTTTGTTCAGTCTTCTGTAAAACACGTTGAAATACAACAGGAAATAGTAACGGTCTGGTTCAAACAAACAACTGTGTCTCAACTGACTGGCGTGATTCACTTCACACCCCCGACAGACTTCTTTCAGAGCTCGGTCGATGAGAGCACTCAGAATATACACCAGGGTGCTTTTAACCACTCTGCTTACTTGGTCACATACCCCGGGCATAAATCCTGCATCTTCATCACGCCATTGGGACAGTCCGATGCTCATTGGGTCGCCTGGTGGTTTGTGGGGTGTTTCTACATCCATTGGACTGACCCCCTCCTGAGACGCACAGACGGTAGACAGTTCGGCAAAATCGAGGCCCTCCATGAGCTCCAGAGGCTGGGGATCCCCGAGACTCATTTGGACATCCATCGCACCGCATGTTGTTT